>NC_057393.1:53330618-53630618 GCF_019320065.1 Cervus canadensis | reverse complement strand
TAGGCTTTTATAAGCTTTTTGTCTTGTCTCGGTTTTTTTTTTCAAATGGAATCATTTTCTTCCCCATTGCATATGTGATCTGTTTTTTTTTTTTTTTTTTTCGTGACACCTGAGACCGGCCAGGAAAAGATCTAGGGGCTGTTGGTGTCTAATGTCAGTTGGGGCCCCAACAGGAAGGATGAGGGGGCCTCAACAAGGGTCACCGGATGAGGTTTTATTCACAAAGGTGGGGGTGTAGGGGGCCCACAGTGGAAAGGGCAGTGACCTCTGTGTGGCTTTAGTGGCATCCCATCTGTTACCCCCAGGCCCTCATGATGTGGGGCGGGGAGAGCCATACAGCATGTGGCGGGAGGGACATGTGCAGCCAGCCATTCTGAGCAGGTCAAGACTGTGTCCAGGGACAGAGCCCGCTGAGGTGACCTTGCAGGGATGCAGCCGGGGCAAGAAATAAGTACCCTGCCTTCACCCTCCTCCCTGTTTCTAACCTCTGCTGGGTGCCCCAGTGGCTGAACCGGCCTGTGGCCAGAGGGTCTGAAACTCTTGGTGAAATCTACTCAGGACAGCCACCAAAGGTGGAGGAGTCAAGAGTGTATCTGGGTAGGGGGGCAACGTTAGTCTGAAGGTGTCCCAGCTTTTCCTGCCAACCTTGAGTCCTTGTACATATTCAGAGGTAGTGTCTGCCTGCTGTCCTGTTCTATCCATCACAGTCACCTTTCTAGTTGTGAAGTCTGTTAACAGATCTCTTTATTTTGCTTTTGAAGGCAGAGGCCATATCTTATCACCCAACCTCTGGCTTTTAAACTTGACTGTAGTGTTTCAGCAGCTCCACCCCAAGGTGACCCTCGCCTTTCTCCCCACACCTGAGGAGACAGACCGCCTGGCTGTGGTCACCGGACCCCGGGATGGCAGACCACCATATCCTCTGGATCTGACATCCCTTTGTTTATGCTGCTTTTCATGGATTTTCCAGTATCATCGTTTTCAGCACTGAGCCCATCCTTCATACATTTCTGGCAGTGATCATTTGAGCAATCTCTAGTTAAAGGTTTATTTCACTTCTAACTTTCTCCACTTTTCCCATGGTATAGATTTTCTCCTTTTTTTAATCTCCAAAGACAAAGCAATAATAGGAGACAAGGGAAATTCATCAGAGAAGCACATACTTGGAGTCAGTACTGTCTGAGCATCTCTAGGGTTTTTTCCCCTGAACCTAGGGCTCAGTGTCCCTGCCCGGGAAGCCAGGGCTCTGCTGCTGGGACACTGTGGAGACTTTGGGTCCCTCCTACCAGGCAACTCTGTCCATTTTCTTTGTGTAGTTGTTTTATGGTTTTGGCAGAACAAGGGGATGGCCATTTAAAATGGTTGTCATTTCCTCACTGGTTGATCTGAGCATGGAATGAACTTTCTAGTGTAAATTCTGCAGATTAGAAGGAAGAAGTGAAGCTCAACTACAGTTTGGACTGGAGGCAGAGTCTAATTGGACTGTATTTGAAACTTTGCACAACAAAAGGGAAACAAACCAGCAAAGAGGGGAAGGGACCTCAGTTCTCTGTTTCTGTCTGCCCAGCCAGGAAATTGTCCATTCACAGGGTTTCATGATGGGCATGAACAGGATGATCTAAAGCAGTTTCCAGGGATCCTGAAAAACAAAACAAAAAAACCAAATAGACAGTAATGTTCGTACTCTAGAGATGCTAACACCTGGTCTGGGCTGGACCTCAGCATCAGTCTATTTTAAGGAAATGGAGACTCTGTGTTTCTGAGGTTAAGTATCCCCTCTGTGGGGCACAGGACAGTGTGGACATTCTGTCTTTGTGACAATGACGACATGTACTGTCTTCATGATTTAGGTAATTGTATGAGAAATGCCACTTTAATTTTCTGCAGTTAAACCTAATTTATATCAAGTCCCCATTTTCTGAACAAAATTTTGTTATTTCAGGTTAAAGTCAGTGAATTCCCAGTCTCTCTTCTTCCCAGGATGGATTTACCAATATCATGGAGAGCAAGCGACTTTATCCAAAGTCTACCAACTTAAATGTTTATCACATCCGAAAACACCCTTGCAAAAATACTTGGCCGCATATCTGGGCTCTGTGGCACAGCCAAGTTGGCTCATAAAATTGACCTTCACAGTGGCCCTTAACTCTGAGGCCGATGGTGGTGTTCCTCACTGGCCTGCTGATGACATGACCTGGGCCACGGCGACCCTTAATCAGTGGTCCCTTCTCTTGGGGGCCTGCCACACTCACAGGGCTACCATTTGTGCCTCAGACTGGAAGAACACAGATCTATTTGGCATCCCAAATCAAGCCTGTGCTAAAACACTCTGCCTTCCTCTTGATCCTAAAGTGGGAGGGGAGATTGCTCCCTTCCCTCTGCCTGCACCCCATCAGCTCTGTTCTTTCTCTAAGGTTGGCCAATCCAAAGGCACAGGATTAAAAATAACCTTCTCTCCAGAGTCAGCCGGGGTGAATTCTTCTGGGAGCTCTACTGTGAAAGCACATTCGTCAGGGGCTTACAAGCCTGTCCAGTCCTGCCTTCCACCTGCTAGTAGGCGACAAGAAGTGAGCTGCTGTGGCAAATTGCCCGTGTCCTCTGGGTATTGTATGTGACTTCAGAAGCCATCTGCATTAGCTCCAGCTTCTAGGCTCTTCCTGAGGGGATGGGTAGCTGTGGGCCAGCTGTGCCTGAGAACTCCAAATGCTCTTTCACCGTCCAGAGACAAGGGTTCACTTCACACTAGACTCTTTCTAAAGACAAGTCCCCTCTGACCTTGGGAACTCCATGAATTCTTTCCTTTGTCAGAGACAGTGTGGCCAGGACTTGCAAGATAATGAAGGGAATATAAATCCCAGGTTGGAATTCTCTGACCCTTGCCTGCTTGCCTCCCGCCAAGGTCTGCATTCATCTTTTTGCTTTGTTTTGCACCCCGGAAGCAATACAATAGTAGAGTGGCACCTGCCATTCTGCTTGGAGCATGGTGCTAGCAACTGGAGCCACAGTGCAAGGATGTGCGTTGGACTTATACCTTCCTTCTCCAACCCTGGCTGCCATTAACCAATGCCCATTGGGTACTAAGTGTGGGAACCCAGCCCCTCACCTTGAGTTGAGTCAATTCTGAGGCATGGTTTACCCTCCTGAGGTCCCCTGTGGAGGTCAGCTTGAAGCCACCCTCTGTTTCACTTTTGCCCAAGGTCGCCTCCTTGTTGGCGTTCTCTTCTTCCTGTCCTGTTTTCCCACTCCCTCATGTATCTTCCCTGCAGAATTTCCTTCATAAATCATTTGTATGAGATTTCTCCTCCCAAGGTCTGTTTTTGGGGAGCCTGTCCTAAGGCAGTCAGAGAAACCTAGTTAGAAAAATATAAAACCACATGATCAGATTTAAGGGGTGCTGGGAACACAGCTCCGGGACACAGAGAAAAGTATAATAGGGAAGTTTGGGCACATCATGATGCTAGGTTTGTGGACATGCATCTGTTATCTATCTGGCTGCCTGGTTTCAGGGCCCTTTATCTGAATGGGTCTGGCTAGAACGCAGGATTCTACCACAGAAGTTGAGAAGCCCAATTTTCCCATTTTCTGCCTTCCTGGTAAGAAGGGCGAAGTCCCCCAGACTTACCCACCTGCACGGGTCTGCCCAGTCTCTGCAGCTGCCCAGTCTCACTTCCTGGACTGGTGATGGGGGGAGTGTGGGGGTGGGGCCAGCCTTGGGGGTGGGCATTGGTGGAACACACACTTACGGGTTCCTGTGCCTGGTAGTGCAGCAGAAGGGTGGTCCCTGGGCTGTTTTGCACTGAAGTCTTGGTGGTGGTTCTGACTGTGATTTCCTGCATCGCCCTCCACCTGCCAGGCCACTCTCTCCAGCCTTCTAGGTGATTCTCTCAGTTCCTCAATATCCTCTGATATGCGATTCTACTGCTTATGTCACCGAGGGACAGACTGTGTTGAAACCAAGAGCCCTGACTGGTCCTTGAGTCAGAAGTTTGGGGAGGACTGAGGGAGAGGACAAGACAGGGGCCTGTGAAGAGGGCGCAGAGGTGTAAAAGGGCACCGGGATCTGGCAGTTTGGAGTTACTGGGGATGGAGTCAGCGATGGGCTGGAGAGGGTGACGGTGGAAGGCTCTTACAGGCTCTGCTATGGAGATGGGATTACAGTGTTTCCATCACTCCCTGCTTCAAAATGTAACCCAAGTTGGGGGAGGGGGAGACGGACTTTTGCCACTCTATAACCTAAACTCTGATGTAAAATAAACCGCAGTATATTTCATTCACAAACAAATATTTCTGCAACATCTGCTGCCTCTAAACTCCTGGGTTCTTGGGTTCAGAACTATTATGGAGAAAGGATCCCTCCCCATTTATCTTAAATTCTAACCCTTCTCACATAAGGGGAGCCAAGGTGATGGGTATGATGCTTTTAAAAGCAGTTCACATTCTGTGTCTAATTTGGCTGCATTATTTTCATCTTCTCATTTTACAGATGACGAAATTGAGGTTCAGATAATTTAGAGGGTTCTTTGAGGTGGCTCAGTGACAGAGCACTGATGCTAGTATGTGAACCCAGGCCTTCCAGCTCACAGAACTGAGTCTCTTTCTACATGCTCCTCTGAAGATTTTCTGTGCAGGTCACGTTCCAGTGTCTGCCTGGAGCACATGTGAAATACGGCTCACCTCCAGCGTGGCGATGAGGCATCAATCTTACTTCTTCTGTGTCTTTCTAGTTTGGGTGTGAGAGAAGATATACATTCATCAGGGCCGCCTGAGACCACTGTTAAGGACCCAACTCTAACTGATCCACAGCCTCGGGGTTTATAATTATAGGTGGATCTAGCCTTGGCCGTGAGGGGCTAATAAAATGAAACTGTGATGTCCATAAGTTTGAGATGCTATGATTTACATGTTTGTGGAAATCACAGCATTTTACCAGTATCTACGAGCAGTAAGCTGCTGAGGACACAGAACCTATTGGGAGAAAATTCATGTAACAGTAATAGACACTATGTACTGAACATCTATTACATGCTGGATACCATCCTAGGTAGATGTATATGGTATCTACATCACGCACGAAAAATACAGTCAGGTGTGTGCATGCTCATTTTATAGACCTAGAATTCAAGGTTCAAGATGATTTAACCATCTTTGTCTGAGGTCATATGACTGGTGAGTAAAAAACGGGGTTCAGACCATTCTATCTGATTTCAAAGTACATGCACGTTCATCTACAGTCTTGTTACTCAAATCGTGGTCCTTGGACTAGCAGCATTGGCACGACCTGGGGTCTTGTTAGTAACGCAGCACCCCAAGCTCCAACCTAGACCCAGCTAATCAGAATTTGTGTTTGAACAAGATTCCCAGGAAACGTCCATTCATGTTAAATTTCAAGGCCCCTCTCTAGGCTCCACAATGAGGCTTCATAGTTTCAGGATCTTGAGGATGGTGTTCTGATTGCCATAGTATCAACTGAGCATGTACAGGACAAAGTCTCACGGAACACTTTCCTTCCCCTCCGTGTGTAGGAAGTTCTACTTTAGTTCTACTAAAGTTCTACTTTAGCCCCACATCTTTTGTACAGGTTCTAAACTGCTGGAAAGGAGCCAGAATCTCTTAAAGGGAGAGTAACCTGGGCCGATGCTTTTGAACTATGGTGTTGGAGAAGACTCTTGAGAGTCCCTTGGACTGCAAGGAGATCCAACCAGTCCATCCTAAAGGAGGTCAGTCCTGGGTGTTCATTGGAAGGACTGATGCTGAAGCTGAAACTCCAGTACTTTGGCCACCTCATGCGAAGAGTTGACTCATTGGAAAAGACCCTGATGCTGGGAGGGATTGGGTGCAGGAGGAGAAGGGGACGACAGAGAATGAGATGGCTGGATGGTGTCACCGACTCGATGGACATGAGTTTGAGTAAACTGCGATTCATGGGGTCGCAAAGAGTCGGACATGACT
Organism: Cervus canadensis; assembly: GCF_019320065.1. Lineage (NCBI taxonomy): Eukaryota > Metazoa > Chordata > Mammalia > Artiodactyla > Cervidae > Cervus > Cervus canadensis. The sequence continues at coordinate 53,624,669 of NC_057393.1, read as the reverse complement.
GAGAGACTGAACTGAACTGAACTGAACTGAACCGAACCTGGGCTGTGATATTTGGTTTGGCCAGCAGGGGGCACCTGCAGCATCTGCTGAGGCAGCCTCTCCTGTAGCAGGAAAGACAGGTGGGAGTCTCAGACCATGCCAATAGGAAGGGTGTAATGTAGGAAGTCATACTACTTGTATGATCCACAGCCTCGGGGTTTACAATTATAGGTGGATCTAACCTTGGCCGCGAGGGGCTAGTAAAATGAAACTGTGATGTCCATAAGTTTGAGATGCTATGATTTATATGTTTGTGTAAATCACAGCATTTTACCAGTATCTATGAGCAGTAAGCTGCTGAGAACACAGAACCTATGGGGAGAAAACTCATGTAACAGTAATAGACACTATGTACTGAATGTCTATTACATACTGGATACCATCCTAGGTAGATGTATATGGTATCTTCATCACCCACGAAAAATGCAATCAGGTGAAAAAGCCCTACCCTCTGCTTGCTTAGCTTGGGAAACTTAGAGCTGTGGCCCAGAAGTGTAGGGGGTTTTTGTTAATGTGTGTGTTTCAGGGTAAATGATGGCTTTAAGTTAAGTGTTAGTTGTTTAGTCATGTCTGACCCTGCGACCCCATAGACTGTAGCCTGCCAGGCTCCTCTGTTCAAGGAATTCTCCAGGCAAGAATACTGGAGTGGGTTGTTATTCCCTTCTCTAGGGGATCTTCCTGACCCAGGGAATGAACCCAGGTCTCCTGCATTGCAGGCAGATTCTTTACTGTCTGAGCCACCCGGAAAAGCCCATGAGCCTCTCCACAGCCTGTAAACCTGTGGGCGCAGGAGCTTGTGGACAGGGGACGGGGGTCCTGGGTTCTAATTCTGCCTTTGCAGGACTCCCAGTGTCATTTTGGACCTGGAGTCCTTTTCTCAGCTATTTGAGGAATAAGGTGCATAAGATCACCTTGGGTCTATTCACCTCTATAATATTTTGTGAGGTCATAATTAAAATGTCCCAAGAGAATAATGTCTATTTAAAATAATTATTTTGTTAAGTCAAACTTGCAAAGCTAATTACCACTCCTTAATTAATCTATTTTATAACTTTCACTTTTTTTCTAAGTCTTTTTTTTGTTTTTTGTGTTTTTGGTACAAAAATGAATATGTAAAATGTGACAAGAAATAACAACAAAACACAAATTTAAATAAGTTGCCAAATACCACAAACACCCTCAAGTTCAAAAAGATGGTATAATGTTTTCACTAAATAGCTCTTCTTAACACACCTCTATGGTACTTTCAACTTCCTACATATCTTGGTTTCATATTCTTTGATTATATCTCTGTAAAACTGTCATTTCATAATATTTTATGAATGAATTAAAAAGATAAGCTATTGCCTCCTCCAACAGAGTTGATCAAAATTTATGTTTTAATCTTGATATTTGGGATGTATAAACATCAGATGGGCTTCCCTGGTGGCACAGTGGTAAAGAATCCACCAGCCAATGCAGGAGACACAGATTTGATTCATGGGTTGGGAAGATCCCCTGGAGTAGAAAAATGGCAACTCACTCCAGTATTCTTGCCTATAAAAACATCCTGTGGACAAAGGAGTCTGGCAGCGTACAGTCCATGGGGTCACAAAAATTTGGACACAGCTTAGCAACCAAACAACAACAAGCATCAGACACAGGCATACTGTAGTATTGCTATAGGACTGTGTTGTACAAACAGAAAAATGGAAGCAATTGTGTTTTAGCCAATTCCCATTACACCAGAGAAAATATACAATACATTATTCAGTGTCTTCTTGAGAGGAGAGAACTTCCATTTGAACTAATGTCACTGAGAATGCTGGCCTCCACCATCAGTTGTATATATCTGATGATTTGAAGACTTTTTCACTGATTGACTTCTGGCTCAGGACATTTTAAACCTCGTTTCTCCTCTAACGAGTCAGCACACACAGTATGGAAGCTGTTCCTACACTCCTGCTTTCTCCAAAGCTCTGAAGGAAATCTCAGCTGAGATTTCATCACTGGTGTTGAAGGTGTTTCCCCTGCAGGAGGCAATGTGGGTCCCTGTCTATGACTAAACAAGACGTTGATCTCTTCTGCCCCCAACAGGTGTCCGCAGAGGATGGGACCACTTGAAATACTTCTTTCACAGCTGCGATTCTTCTTCAACTCTTCTGAGCTGGTTCAAACCTAAGTGCCATTTCCCTCCTAGCTCATGTGTCCTTTCTTTCCAGTAACTGTTTTTCTTAACAAGTTTCCAAAATTTGGAACTATGAGTAGGCTTGGGATGGAAAGAGCTTCATTCTACTTTTCCCTCTCAGGGACTAACATAAATGGAAGCTAATGGTTTGGTTATTCTTTTTTTCTAGAGAATATTTCTTAGGTAGGCTTCCCTGCCTCTTCCCTGTCCTGATGATTCTCTGCCTGGTTTTGTTTGTTTATGCTTTTAAATTACACTTCAAATGAGGATGTAGAGAGTTAACTTCAGAATGAGGGAAATGCTATGAGACAAATGACCTGACTTCTTTGCAAAAGAAATGACATAAGAAAAATAATGGGGGTGGGGAAGTAACTTCTGGATGAAAAGAAACTTAAGAGACACATCAACTGAATGCAATATACGGACACTGTTTGGATCTCCATTTGAACCAATAGCCTATAAAAAGGACATTTGTGAAATATGGTGGTCTGGAAAACAGCCTATACTAAGGAATTTTTGTTAATTGGCTGGGTGTGACTGATAGTTTGGATTACGGTTTAGCAAATGATGAACACTCATTCTCCTATGACTACCTGAATCCCTTGCAGTGGCAGGGCCTCTACAGATAAGGACAAGGCAGGTGCAAAGTTCTAGAGAGGCAATGGTAGTGGCCTGAGTTCATGGGGTTGTGATAGGTTGGTGGGATCAGACCCGATTTTCTCTGCCTGATTTCTCCCATCATCTCCTCCCATTGTTACACCTTCTCCTGCCCTTGGACTGTCCTTTCTCTTTGGCCTTTCCTTAGGAAGCCCTCCTTTTGACCTTACTGTTTTCTATTCTCCACCCTACTTTTGACCTGCCTCCTCCAGGCAGCTGTCTCTATTGCAGCACCTGTTGTTGCCCCTTCCCTGGAAGTACACTGTGCACCCTGAATTTATATGCATTAGCATACAGGTCAGTCTTTGATCACCTGCTCATCTCCCCAGTTGGACATGGGGCTCTTTGAGGAAGGGCAAGAGCTGGGTATTATGTATGTTGCACCTGTCTTATTCTACATGCTTAGAGAGGGTTTGCTGGTTGAAAAGTATATCAAGTAAAGATATTTTACCCTGGAACATATATTTGCATAGAGATGGGGTGGCCGCAGCAGTGCCTATACCAACTGGAGGTGAATTTGGAGGCAGTGAGAGCACCAGATGGGAACCTGCAGACCCCCTGGAGGATGAGTGATGTAGCTTTATTTCATCAAGTTGCATCCCTGATCATGGCATCTCAGAGATGCTCCCTGGGCAGACATTTGTCAGCTCCACTGCAGGGGTTCTCCACCCGGGGCACCCTGTAGAATCACATGGAGTACTGAGAAGTCAGTTCTCATGTACAGCCCTCCCTGCCCCTTGCAGACTCATTAAAACAAAATCTATGGAGGTAAGCTGTGGACCTAGGCATCTTATTTTTAAAAATTCATCTAGATGATTCCAACTGCAGCCAAGGTTGAGAAGCACTGGGCTGTGGAAATCTTTGCCCCACTACAGAGATGGGATTTAATGGAGTCATTTACAGAGCTGCCAGCTGTTCCTTGTAGACTGTGCCAACAGAGAGCACAAGCTTATAGTTTTTTATTTCTATGAAATACGGTGAACAATCCTAACAGTAAGCAAGGGGAGGTTCTTAAAGCCACATGCTGCAGGAGAAATTTAGAGGGGTGGGAAAATTCCCTTTTCGCATAAGGGAAAGGGGCTGGGCAAACATTTCAGACACTTTTACCTTCTTTGTTTGGGAAGGAAGTTGGAGCGTGTGGTGGGGAGAGGGTACAGCAGGCAACAGGGTAGGGGGGAGGGGGCCTAAGGAAGAGCATCACCCTTGAAATTTGCAGTTAAAGGAAGAATTAAGTCTTAGGAGGACTTGGCTACTTGGAGCCCAGTGTTCCCAACCTACCACTTCTCTCTGCTTTGGAGTTAAAGAGCTCAGAGGATGTGACCCAGTGGGGTGTGGCTCGGAGCCGAGGTAGGTGTGGTTGACTGATGGGTGCTGGTAAAAAGAGAGTGCCGGTCAGCTTGTGACCCTCTTTTACCACAACCAAGGGTCTGTCTCCTTCTTAGCACTTGCTACCCTAGCTGACCACTGAGTGGGTTAAAGGGATGAATTACTTACATGATCCTTGAGGTACAAGAAAGAACACATGTCCTAAACTTCCTAAATAATATAAAATCCAGCCCTGAGGTTCTGCCCACAAGGTCTTGCCCTTCCTGGGTTCTCCTCAGACAAGTGCCCTGGGGCTTCCATGAACCATGATGGCTGCCTGTTCCTCTTGCTCTGCTCCTTCTGCTAATGACATCACTGCTTCCCTGGGAAGGACCCTGTGATGATGATCTGGCTCCGATTAGGAACAGAAACCCAAACCCTCCCTTTCTGCAGCCCATCTTAAAGGGCTGGAATAATTCTTCTTTCAACCCTCAGTGTTTAAAGCTGCCAGCTCTTCTGCTAAGACTAGCTGTTCTCATTGGATGCCTCTGGGGAACTTTAAAAACTGATGCTTGGCTCTCACTGCCAGCTTCTCTGATTTAATTGGTCTGGATGCAGTCTGGGCATAGTGATTTTTAAAAGTTCCAGGTGACTAACTTGCAGCCAAGGTTGAGAACTTCTGCCAGCCCAATTTCTCTTCACTGTGAATACAGAGAAGATTCACTAACACAACTGCTTGCAGAGGGTGAGTGGTTAACATCAGGATTATTTGGGGTCTCTCACCTGCCCACATCCAGTGTCTTTAAAAGCCTTGTGTAGGCTGAAAACAGTGGCTGAAGGGTGACCCTCAGTGGGCAGTGAGGGACCATTCACCCAAAACTTTTAAAATAAAAACTTATTCATGTACGTATCCAATAGGTAAAAGAAACCCAAGACTTTAGGAATGAATGCCCTAAATATCTCTTTAGGGGAATAAGACACAGTTATAGTATATTTAAGCTAAACGAAGTTATAGCATATTTCCAGCAAATATATAGTGTATTTCTAAGTGGGGGCTTCCCAGGAGGCTCAGTGGTAAAGAATCCACCTGCAAAGCAGGAGATGTGAGTTCAGGCCATGGGTCAAGATGATCCTCTGGAGAAGGAAATGGCAGCCCATTCCAGTATTGTTGTCTGGGAAATATCATGGACAGAGGAGCCTGGTAGGTTACATAGTCCATGGGGCCACAGAGTTGGACACGACTTAGTGACTGAATAACAACAACAACATTTCTAAATGAGGTTATAGTGTATTTCTAACAAATCATCCTGCTACACTGGTTTACTTGTCCACCCACCTTCAATACCAGTTCCACAAGACCAGAGACCACCACTATGAATTTCCCGCTATAGTGAGGCTGGCACTCAGCCAATGGTTGTTGCAAGAGCAGATGAATGCCTGGATGGGTGGATGGATGGGTGGATACATGATGAGTATATGGATGGATGAACCAGAATTGCTGCCTCCTGAGAGCCTCTGGAAAACCAGCCTCTCTCTCAGGGTTTATGGTTCTTTTCACAAGCCAGAATTGGCAAGGGACATCTGAAAGCAGAGTAACCTATAAATTCAATTTTTTAAAAGGCCAGAACTTCAGAGCCTCAGAAAGCTTTATTTTAGTTATTCACATGGTTGCAATTTAAGATATTAGAAGAGTAGTCATCTCATCAGCTTCTCTATCTTATGATATGCAGGCCTCACGACTGAGGAGTGGAACCAAATGCATTCCAATGAAAGCCATCAGCCTCAAAGAGTGACCTTTCTGATACAATTATTCATAAGAAAAAAAAAATGCCACAATGAAAAGAATAAGAGTCCTTTCATTTTTTTACCTGCTACTTTTATTCCTAGAAGAAATACCTTTCAGCTGCCTTCTCTTTCACTATTGTGTTGGTCTTTTCTCTGCAACCAGTACAGAAGGGGATCTCCCAGGACAAAGACACCTCGAGCTGGTCGGGGGAGATGGGAGGATGTGAGGTAGCTATTCTCAACTCCTGTCCTGACCTGGTTTCGCCCTGGGTATGCCTGATCTGTTGGCAGAACTGCAGGCTTCTCACCTCTCTTCCTAGTCAGTGAGAAGAAAGTGGTCTGTGTCCAGCATCACAGACCCTCTCCATCCAGGGATGGTGCATCCCAGGATGGGCCGTTGGTAGAACTGTGTCTCAGATGGCTGATGGGTTCTTCTGTTTGCTCTATGAGAGCTTTCAGAACTTGATATTGGTCAAACCTTTAAGACAGAGGGGTGAAGAGGTCATGGGAACTCCTGGGTCAACAGTCTATTGACCCTTGACCCTTTCCCAGGAAAGGAACCGAGGCCCCCTGAACCCTGTTTTCAGACATCATCATGAATGGTAAAGCCCATGCCTGCTGGGGCATCAGTGCTCTGCCCCTGTCTGCAGTAGTGAGTGTACCAGATAATGGCTGAGGGATGCCCAACATGGAAACATTCCTAAGGAATGGGGCATCAGCTCTCCTATGTCAACACATGCAGGGCTGGATGTGAGGACCTAAAGGACCTGGTGAACCCATAGGACGTATCCTCTTTTGAGGATGTGAACTTTCTGTTAGAGTCCTGCTCTGTGCTGGGCTCTATGATTTACACATTTTATTTTCTTTAATCCTCACAACAGCCCCTCAAATGAGCGTGGTCACCTACCTCTTCTTAGAGAATGGGACACAGAGGCTCAGAATCATACAGCTAGTAAGTGAATAAGCCATGCTTAAAATCATGGCGTGTTTAATGAAAAGCCTAGGTGACTGACACCCAAGGGCCCTGTAGAAATTCCAGAGCCTCCGCAGGGCACGAGTAGGAGAGGTGGGAGGAGGACCACGTGGGCAGGACAGCGACCTTGTCAGGCCGTGTCAGGAAGAACAAAGCTCCTGAGAGTCTGAGACTCAAGATTAATAAGGACAGGTTGGGCTCAAGGGCCTATTAATTTTGTCTGGAGTTAGTTGAACAAGGACAGTATCTGAAATGTTAAGTTTGGGGCAAGGCTAATAGCTGAAGCCAAAAGAACACTGTTTTGCTTCCCATTCCCTGTGGGGGGCACCCATTTATGTACTGACTCAATTTGGATGGAAGAACCAAGACAATGGGATCATTGAAGACTCCCAGAGACAAACTGTATCATTTGTATAAAATGGAGAGTTTTACCAGGAATAAATTCTGAGATTACCACTAGGACAGTAATAGCAGATAGAAAGGTACAAGTCAGAAGGATCAGAGCTTTAGGACCTACATCAAAAAGGCTTGAGGGTTTTGGTCTCAGTGCTCATGACAGTATGGAGTCTACCAGAAGAAACCCACAAAATGACGGGTGTTTTTGCGCTATGGAAATCTTATCTGGGGGTTGCATGGTTCAGATGATGTTTGGTGAATTGGCAAATGGATAGAGAAGGATTCATTCATTTATTCTTTCAAAAATACTAGGGTGTCAGTGCCAGGCTCAGGCACTCATTGGTTTCCTAATGAAAAGTGAAAGTATTAGTTGCTCAGTCGTGTCTGACTCTTTGTGACTCCATGGACTATAGCCCATGAGGCTCCTCTGTCCATGGAATTCTCCAGGCAAGAATACTGGAATGGGTTGCCATTCCCTTCTCTCCAGGGCATCTTCCCGACCCAGGGATTGAACCCGGGTTTCCCACGTTGCAGGCAGATTCTTTACCACCCAAGCCAACAAGAAAGCCCTTTCTTAATGTACAAACTGATAATAAGCAAATATAGAAATAACAATACGGATTCAGATCTTAACATAAGTGCATGACAAAAATCAAACAGGGGGAATGTCAGAAAGTAACTGGTGAGTGGAGGTTACTTTTGATTGGGTGCCCAGGAAAGCCCTGTTTGAGGAAGTGACATCTGAGCTGATGCATAATTAAGAAGGAGCCAGTCATGTGGAGGTCCAGACAAAGGAACCAGCAGTGATGGACAGCCTGATGCAGAAATCAACCTAGTGAAGAGCAGAAATACGGGACTGAGCTTTAGTCCTCTATTGATGGGAAGTATGGCAGGGATGGCTAACTACTCAACAGGCTTTTTTCTTCTGCTGAGCACCCAAGTCTTGTATATTTTCTATATTCACACACCTTAATATTGGGTGTGTGACTGTCTGATTATGTTTCAGCCAATGGAATGCAAGCACAAGTAATAGATGTCCCTCTAGTCTTGGCTTCTGAAGACCCCCCATGCCTACTCCATGTATGTTTTCCTTCTGCTGGTATGATGGTGATGAGCAAAATGTTATTAAAAGCATTGTTTTGAAGGTTTTAAAAATTTTATTGTTAGTTTACTTTTTGGAAGATCAGATCAAGGTTTCTGTTTGGGATACACTAGGTTTGAGAGGCCATTGGGCATCCACAAGAATTTGCCTACCAAGAGGTTAGAAGGCACAGTCTATAAGATCACTTTCATTCCAACATCAATTGCAAGTTCAGGGACTTTAGAAACTGCCTTGATATTTGATAATTCACTAGAAAGATTCACAGAATTCACTGAAAGCTGTTCTATCCATATTTATGGTTTGCTATGAGGAAAGAATACTGATTGAAATCAGCCAACAGAAGAAGCTCATAGCAGAGTCCAGAAATACTAGACATGGAACTTACATTGTCCTCTCCCCACGGAGTCAGGACAGCATTGTTCTACTGGTGTTAATGTGGACAATATGTGTAGAATACTAACGACTGGGGAAGCTCATCTGAGCCTCAGTATTTGGAGTTTTTATTGGCATCAATTGTGTTGACATGATCGATTGCTCACGTGACTGATCCTAACTTCCAATACCACATAAGTCAAATTCCCTACCCTAAATCACATTGTTAGACTATTTTGCATGATCCAAGGCTCTTAGGCAAATAAGGATACTCCTTTCACGCATGACATTTTCAAAGGCTTAAAGATAACCTCTCAGAAGCAAAGGGCAGAAGCTAGACTTCTTTTGGGACAAGGTTAAATTCTTTACTGCACAACATCCAAAAGGAAATGTGAGGTAAACAGTTGGGTATATGAATCTGGAGCTCAATAGAAATATCTGAGCTAGAGCTAAAATGGTTGGGGGTGGTCTTAGACATAGGGTTGTTATTAACAGCCAGGGGTAGATAGAGGAAATTTGAGGGCCTTGAACAAATCTTGAACACCCACCATTTGGAGGTATCCAAAGAGCCTGAATTAACAGAGGACACCAGTTAGTATCAGCCAGTGAAGTAGGAGAAAATTAGACACTTTCAGAGAGCTTCTGGTATAGCTATCTATCTATCTATCTATTTACCTATCTATCTACTTACTTATCTATCTATGAAAATAATTAAAGGTGTCAGAAAACACGAATACAACAGAGTTTAAAGGAAGAATAATTTATTAGTATTTAATGGAATGCTTAATATGCATTAAAACTTATGCTTGCATCGTGCACAAACTCTTTGAGCTATCTTCTCCTGTAAATCCCCCACTTTATGAAAATTACTAACATCTAGTAAGTGCTTAACATGAGTTAAGGCTGGTGTTCAATTATGCAAAAGACTCTATGAGGTATCTTCTCTATTAAATCCTCCATATTACAGAAGAGGCATTATGGCTTAAGAGAGTAAAATAACTGGACCAGGGCCAAACTAGAATCTCTCCACATCTGCCTGACTTCAGAGGTCTTGTGATTAAGCACAAGGCAACACAGCTTCCGTCTGGGCACTGGGGACTGAGGATGGAATGAGGGGCCCTCAGGGAGGACAAAAGTGCTTCCTGCAGGGCCACCATTTAGAAGCAGATAGATGACTCAGCAGGTAAAGAATCTGCCTGCAATGCAGGAGACATGGGAGACAAGGGTTCGACCCCTGGGTGGGAAAGACTCCCTGGAGGAGGAAAATGGCAGCCCACTCTAGTATTCTTGCCTGAAAAATCCCAAGGGCAGAGGAGCCTGGTGGGCTACAGTCCAAAGGGTGGCAAAGAGTCGAGCATGAAAGAGTGATTAAGAACTATAGAACTGTTCTGCGAAGCAGCAGAGGGCAGAGCCAGGGCCCACCCTGGTCTGCTGAGAAGATTTCATATCACACAGAGAAGACTTCCTGGGGTCTAGGGCTCTCTGAGTCAGGCTCAGGTGGCGTGGGAGGTGTGCAGACTCGGTGAGCCATGGTCACAGAGGCTGGACCTGTGTCCTCCCCCCAGCTGACCTGCTGTTCCTTTTATGTGGGGTCCACACTTTTTTCCTTCCGTGCTCTCTGAATCATTATGTGTAACCCAAATACCACAATCCCCACTCCTCAAAAGTTTTTCTTCTGAGGTCTTCACTGCTATTGAGGACATACCACATGGTTGTTGCCGTACAAAGCTATACTGAGCACTAATTATATGCCAAGTGCTGTGTTAGAAGTGTCTTAACAACCCAGTGAGGTAGATATTATTCCCATTTAAAGGTGGGAGGAGAAAAAAAAATGAAGCCTGAAGCTACTGTGTTTCTCTATGAGAAACATTCTACAAAATGTGATTATCCCCAGCTCCAAACCAAGCATGGCATCTAGGCTAGTACCTAATCCTTAGGCTTGCCCATGCATGGAGGAAAATGGGATATTGAATACTTAAAAGACGTTATTGTCACATTAATGCAGAAGCTTGGAGTGATCACAATGTGAAATTTACCTGGTAGCTCAGCAGTGAAGTTGCAGCTAATTAATTTTGCCTGACTTGATAGAATCCTCCTCAGTCTTTAATCCTCTGTCTGCATTTTGCCAAAAGATGAGTGGGGGGATACGGATGGAAATGTAGTCTGTAACCTGCAAAGTAGCTTCTGTGTGTGGCCACTTGGCATTTCCTCTGTAGGCCATGCTGGGTATTCAAGCATAGACATTCTCTTCTCATGGGGGTCTGGGTGGAAAGAAAGCCAGAGGCTCTTAGGAGTGTAGAGTGCGTGAAAATAAGGAATCTGGAGAAGGAAGGACAAGGGGATTTAAGAGTCTAGGTGTATAGATTTGGTGGAGAAATTCAGAGAATATTTTTCAAGCTAGGAAGGTTCTTAGAAATCATCAATTCTATTCCAAACCTCCCTTATAAAATTGAGATTGTCTTACAGCTAATTTGGACTGACCCCGGGAACTTGACCAGGAAGGATCAAGTTTGGACAAGGACCCCTGAGCCTACTGTCCAGGGCTTGGTAAAGCCCAAGGATTGAGGGTGACATCTGAAAATGATCTGTGGCAGCAACCATAAGGAACAGCATCTGATCTGTTTAGATCTGACTGAACCGTGCCTGACCACATCTAGATGCATTGACTGGTGGACGGACCCCTGTTAAGCCAAGGTCGGGGTCCCAACCTGGCTGCTGAACATCCTTAGGTCTCAAGCTAAGGGAGCACAGCATCAGGGTTCCCCCCAGCTATGACTACAAGTCCCCAAAGCATGCCAAAGCTCCTTGTGGGGAAGCTTGTAGAATGTTTGCTGTTTTCCTGGTCAAAACCAAGGCCCTTCCCAAAAGTAAGCCATTTCTCAGAATTCTCTCTCTCTCTCTCTCTTTTTTTTTTTGCTGTGGGCCATTTAAAATTCTTTATTGAATTTGGTACACGATTGCTTCTGTTTTTTATGTTTTAGTTTTTTTTGACCATGAGGCATGTGGGATTTTTAGCTCCCTGACCAGGGATCAAACCCACATAATCACGGAACCACCAGGGATGTCCCTCAGAATTCTCTTTTCTTCCTTTGCTTGACCCTGTCTTTTTTAATGTTCCCATTAGCCACCCTGTTCTACAGCCTGATAAGAAGCAGTCTTCCCATCTTTCTCCATTCTTGCTGGTTCTACCAGTTGGTCTCGTCAGTTCAGTTCAGTTGCTCAGTCGTGTCTGACTCTTTGCGACCCCATGAACTGCAGCACTCCAGGCCTCCCTGTCCATCATCAACTCCCAGAGTCCACCCAAACCCATGTCCATTGAGTCAGTGATCCCATCCAACTGGCTCATCCTCTGTCATCCCCTTCTCCTGCCCTCGATCTTTCCCAGCATCAGGGTTTCTTCCAATGAGTCAGCTCTTCGCAATCAGGTGGTCAAAGTATTGGAGTTTCAGCTGCAACATCAGTCCTTCCAATGAACACCCAGGATTGGAGTTTCAGCTTCAACATCAGTCCTTCCAATGAACACCTAGGACTGATCTCCTTTAGGATGGACTGGTTGGATCTCCTTGCTGTCCAAGGGACTCTCAAGAATCTTCAACACCACGGTTCAAAAGCATCAATTCCTCAGTGCTCAGCTTTCTTTATAGTCCAACTCTCACATCCATACATGACCACTGGAAAAACCGTAGCCTTGACTAAAGGGACCTTTGTTGACAAACTAATATCTCTGCTCTTTAATATGCTGTCTAGGTTGGTCATAACTTTCCTTCCAAGGAGCAAGTGTCTTTTAATTTCATAGCTGCAATCACTATCCGCAGTGATTTTGGAGCCCAGAAAAATAAAGTCAGCCACTGTTTCCACTGTTTCCTCATCTATTTGCCATGAAGTGATGGGACCGGATGCCATGATCTTAGTTTGCTGAATGTTGATCTTTAAGCCAACTTTTTCACTCTCCTCTTTCACTTTCATCAAGAGGCTCTTTAGTTCTTTTTCACTTTCTGCCATAAGGGTGGTGTTATCTGCATATCTGAGGTTATTGATATTTCTCCCAGCAATCTTGATTCCAGCTTGTGCTTCTTCCAGCCCAGGGTTTCTCATGATGTACTCTGCATATAAGTTAAATAAGCAAGGCGACAATATACAGCCTTGACGTACTCCTTTTCCTATTTGGAGCCAGTCTGTTGTTCCATGTCCAGGTCTAACTGTTGCTTCCTGACCTGCATACAGGTTTCTTAAGAGGCAGGTCAGGTGATCTGGTATTCCCATCTCTTTCAGAATTTTCCACAGTTTGTTGTGATCCACAAAGTCAAAGGTTTTTGCATAGTCAATAAAGCAGAAATAGATGTTTTTCTGGAACTCTCTTACTTTTTTGATGATCCAGCGGATGTTGGCAATTTGATCTCTGCTTCCTTTGTCTTTTCTAAGACCAGCTTGAACATCTGAAAGTTCACGGTTCACGTATTGCTGAAGCCTGGCTTGGAGAATTTTAAGCATTACTTTACTGGCATGTGAAATGAGTGCAATTGTGTGATAGTTTGAGCATTCTTTGGCATGCCTTTCTTAGGGATTGGATTGAAAACTGACCTTTTCCAGTCCTGTGGCCACTGCTGAGTTTTCCAAATTTGCTGGCATATTGAGTGGAACACTTTCACAGCATCATCTTTCAGAATTTGAAATAGCTCAACTGGAATTCCATCACCTCCACCAGCTTTGTTCATAGTGATGCTTCCTAAGGCCCACTTGACTTCACATTCCAGGATGTCTGGTTCTAGGAGAGTGTGAGTGATCACACCATTGTGATTATCTGGGTCGTGAAAATCTTTTTTGTACAGTTCTTCCGTGTATTCTTGCCACCTCTTCTTAATATCTTCTGCTTCTGTTAGGTCCCTACCACTTCTGTCCTTTATTGAGCCCATCTTTGCATGAAATGTCCCCTTGGTATCTCTAATTTTCTTGAAGAGATCTCTACTCTTTCCCATTCTATTGTTTTCCTCTATTTCTTTGAATTGATTGCTGAGGAAGCCTTTCTTATCTCTCCTTGCTATTCTTTGGAACTCTGCATTCAAATGGGTATATCTTCCCTTTTCTCCTTTGCTTTTCATTTCCCTTCTTTTCACAGGAGATGACATGAGTGAACATCGACATTCTAAGAATCAGTGAACTACGATGGACTGGAATAGGTGAATTTAGCTCAGATGGCCATTATATCTACTACTGTGAGCAGGAATCCCTTAGAAGAAATGGAGTAGCCATCATAGTCAACAAAAGAGTCCAAAATGCAGTACTTGGATGCCATCTCAAAAATGACAGAATGATCTCTGTTCGTTTCCAAGGTAAACCATTCAATATCACTGTAATCCAAGTCTATGCCTGAACCAGTATGCTGAAGAAGCTGAAGTTGAATGGTTCTATGAAGACCTACAAGATCTTCTAGAACTAACACTCCAAAAAGATGTCCTTTTCATTATAGGGGACTGGAATGCAAAAGTAGGAAATCAAGAGACACCTGGAGTAACAGGCAAATTTGGCCTTGGAGTACAGAATGAAGCAGGGCAAAGGTTAATAGAATTCTGCCAAGAGAATGCACTGGTCATAGCAAACACCCTCTTCCAACAACACAAGAGAAGACTCTACACACGGATATCACTAGATGGTCGACACCGAAATCAGATTGATATATTCTTTGCAGCCAAAGATGGAGAAGCTCTATAGAGTCAACAAAAACAAGACTGGGAGCTGACTGTGGCTCAGATCATGAACTCCTTATTGCCAAATTCAGACTGAAATTGAAAAAAGTGGAGAAAACCACTAGACCATTCAGGTATGACCTAAATCAAATCCCTTATGACTATACAGTGGAAGTGAGAAATAAATTTGAGGGACTAGATCTGATAGACAGGGTGCCTGATGAACTATGGATGGGGGATCGTGACATTGTACAGGAGACAGGAATCAAGACCATCCCCAAGAAAAAAAGTTAGTCACTAGGCCCCTGGGAACACCAGTTCATGAAGGGCTGAGCTTCCCAAAAAAGGAATTTGAGTTTTGAAGTGTTGGAGAACCCCTGAAGGTTTTTTTCTCCTTTGTTAGATTCTTTGTAATTCAATAACATTCATTTTTATAATAGTGGTTAAATTTACAGAAAAAATTGCCAAGATAGAGCGGAGAATTCCTGTGTGCATCTCACCCAATTCCCCCCATTTAATATCCGATATTAGTGCAGTAATTTTGTCACAGTGCATGCGTGCTCAGTTGCTCAGTCATGTTTGACTCTTTGCGACCCCATGGACCACAGCCTGCCAAGCTCCTGTGTCCATGGAATTTTTCCAGGCAAGAATACTGAAGTGGGTCGCTATTGCCTTCTCCAGGGGATCTTCCTCACCCAGGGATCGAAGCTGTGGCTTCTGTGTCTCCCGCATTAGCAATTGGATTCTTTACCACTGAGCCACCTGAGAAGCCCTGTCACAGTGAATGAATCAATATTGATATATCATTATTAACTACAGTTTGTACCTTATTCAGTCTTCCTGAGTTTTTATCTAATGTCCCTGGTCTGCTTCAGGATCCCATCAGCGATATCATATTTCATTTAATTGCCGTGTCTCCTTTGGCTGCCCTTGGCTGTGACAGTTTGTCAGACCCACCAAAGTCTTTTAAATAGGGGTGTTATCTGGTCAGATTTGTGCTTTGGAAAACTCTGGCCCTAGAGTGATGGAAGGTAGGTATCCTCTTAGAGATGGGTCTCAGGGTGTCTGCTGGCATCTAGGCTCAGACCACTAGTCTGCGGGGCAGGGGTCTGGAGTGGAGGCTATGCTGCTCACTGGGTCAGGATCATGCTCTGTCCCTGCCAGAGACATTGTCAAGAAATCGACTTTTTTTATCTAGGTTTTAAGATTTTTAGTATATAATTGTTCAATTTATTATTGTTTCATTTATATTGTGTCTGTTGCTAGTTCCTATTTCATTCTGTTGTTTGTTTATTTTAATATTTCCCCCTTTTATTTAGATCAGTTTTGTCAAAGTTCTATGCTGTTAATGTATCAAAGAACTAGCTGTTGGCTTTATTAAATGTTTATTTTTTATTATTAATTTCACTTATTTTTGCCTTTACCTGTATTATTTTCTGCCTTTTTTCTTTTATTTGCTGTTACATTTTCTGAAACTTTTTGAATTGACTATTTGCTTTCAATTTTTATTTTAATTTTCCTTGATGAACTTATAAATATCTGAAAAGTTTGACTTCTGCTATTCCTACAGATTTTGAAATGGGGTACCTTAGTTGTTACTGAGTTTTTAAGTATTTATTAACTTTACTTATGATTTTTAGCCCCCAATTTATTTGTAATATGTAATCCTGTTTCCTGATACAGAGGTTTTGAACTTAAATTTTTGTTGATAATTTCTAATGTTATTATTTTCTGAGTAGAGAACATTCCTCTGTGATACTGAGTCCTTAGAATTTACTGACACTCCCATGGCTTAAGACATACTCATTTCTTGGTGCGTATTAAGTGTTCAATTAAAAAAATTCACTCTCTGTATTTATGGGGTGTGAAGTCATTTATATTCAATACCTGCATTATTCAGATACTCTATATTTTTGCTCAATTTTATTGCTTTATTTATCAGTTTCTGGGAGTAAGTATTAATTTCTTAGCTGTAATTGTTAAGTTATACATTTATTCCCACAATTCTATCAGTATTTCTTTATGTATTTTGAAATTATATTGAAAAGTGTATGAATATTCCTAATTATTAATATATTTTCTTCTCTGTTATTCTCTTTGATCAATATATAATGTTGTTGCTCTTCTTGTTTTGAATTACATTTTGTGAAGTGTTAAGATTGCTCTCCTATCTTTCTTTGGCTTCATATTTGCCTGGTTTATCTTTCCCCCATTAAAATTTTTTTAAGGTCTTCTCTATTTTTTGTTTGAAAGATGTCTAAGACAAGATATTGATGGATAATTTTAATGAATACATGGTGGGGGGGTCTCATTTTAAATTGTTGTTTGACCCATTTGAATTTTTTATTATTAGATTATGTTCTTTATTTTGATTTAGCATTTGGTCTGGGAAGCTGGTCTTTAGTCAGATTTGAATTTGAATTCTAGTTTTGTCATTTATTAGCATGAAACTAGGAACACTTTCTATTTCAACCTAATTTCTTTTGCAAATGTCTAATAACATGCATCTTGCATAACCGCTGTGAGATTAAATGTTTACAAAGCACTTAACAAAATAGTTGTCATATAATAGTCATTTGATTCATCTCTCTAGTCACTTTCCTCTTTATTGAGGAAGGATATCCTACTCTTTAGAAGAATATTCAAAGATATTTCCCACAAAATTTGCCATATTTTTGCACTGAGCGACTTATCCCATGATTTCTGCCCCACTCAATAGCTTTTCTTAATCTTCTTTTTTTCTTCTTTTTTGTGTTAGTCTCCTGATACTTTGCACCATTTGCCAATACCCAGGATGGGAGTGATTTATTTTGCTTTAACTTAAAGTATGTCATGATTTATTACCTTTAAATATCATTTTTCAGGGAAGATAGAAAAATACATACTCAAACTCTTTAAACCAAGGGATGAACTTCAATCTTTGCAGTGAGTTAGTTTGGTGGAATTAGGTTCTGTTCATTCAGTGGGGTCAGTCCTCAAGAATTTTTACTTTTACTTGAGGATGAATTTGGAAATATTCTCTGTTTGAAAAAAAGAGGCTTGCTGTATTGTCACAGGAAAACTTTTTTTTTTTTTTGGAAATTAATTAATTTCACTTGGGGGCTAATTGTTTTACAATATTGTAATGCTTTTTGCCATACATTGACATGAATCAGCCATGGGTGTACATGTTTCCCCCGTCCTGAACACCCCTCCCACCTCCCTCCCCATCCCATCCCTTAGGGTCATCCCAGTGCACCAGCCCTGAGTGCCCTGTCTCATGTATCGAACCTGGACTGGCGATCTATTTCACATATGGTAATATACATGTTTCAAAGCTATTCTCTCAAATCATCCCACCCTTCTCCCACAGAGTCCAAATGTCTGTTGTTTACATCTGTGTCTCTTTTGCTATCTCGCATATAGGGTCATCATTACCATCTTCCTAAATTCCACATATATGCATTAATATACCATGTTGGTGTTTTTCTTTCTGACTTACTTCACTCTGTATAATAGGCTCCAGTTTCATCCACCTCATTAGAACTGATTCAAATGCATTCTTTTTAATAGCTGAGTAATATTTCATTGTGTATATGTACCACAGCTCTCTTATCCATGCATCTGCCAATGGACATCTAGGTTGCTTCCATGTCCTAGCTATTGTAAACAGTGTTGCAATGAACGTTGGGGTACACGTGTCTCTTTTAATTCTGGTTTCCTAGGTGTGTATGCCCAGCAGTGGGATTGCTGGGTCTTATGGCAGCTCTCTTTCCAACTTTTTAAGGAATCTCCACACTGTTCTTCATAGTGGCTGTACTAGTTTGCATTCCCACCAACAGTGTAAGGAGGGTTCCCTTTTCACCATACCCTCTCCAACATTTACTGTTTGTAGATTTTTTGATAGCAGCCATTCTGACCAGCATGAGATGGTACCTTGTTGTGGTTTTGATTTGCATTTCTCTGATAATGGGTGATGTTGAGCATCTTTTCATGTGTTTGTTAGCCATCTGTATATCTTCTTTGGAGAAATGCCTGTTTAGTTCTTTGGCTCACTTTTTGATTGGGTCATTTATTTTTCTGAAATTGAGTAGCAGGAGTGGCTTGTCTATTTTTGAGATTCTTTGTCAGTTGCTTTGTTTGCTATTATTTTCTCCCATTCTGAAGGCTGTCTTTTCACCTTGCTTATAGTTTCCTTCGTTGTGCAAAAGCTTTCAAGTTTAATTTGGTCCCATTTGCTTATTTTTGCTTTTATTTCCATTACTCTGGGAGGTGGGTCATAGAGGATCCTGCTGTGATTTATATCAGAGAGTGTTTTGCCTATGTTTTCCCCTAAGAGTTTTATAGTTTCTGGTCTTACATTAAGATATTTAATCCATTTTGAGTTTATTTTTGTGTATGGTGTTACAAAGTGTTCTAGTTTCATTCTCTTACAAGTGGTTGACCAGTTTTTCCAGCACCACTTGTTAAAGAGGTTGTCTTTTCTCCATCATATATTCTTGCCTCCTTTGTCAAAGATAAGGTGCCCACAGGTGCTTGGATTTATCTCTGGGCTTTCTATTTTGTTCCATTGATCTATATTTCTGTCTTTATGCCAGTACCATACTGTCTTGATGACTGTAGCTTTGTAGTATAGTCTGAAATCAGGCAGGTTGATTTCCTCCAGTTCCATTCTTCTTTCTCAAGATTGTTTTGCCTATTCAAAGTATTTTATATTTCCATACAAATAATGAAATTATTTGTTCTAGTTCTCTGAAAAATACCATTGGTAGCTTGATAGAGAGTGCATTGAATCTATAGATTGCTTTGGGTAGTATACTCATTCTCACTATATTGATTCTTCCGATTCATGAACATGGTATATTTTTCCATCTATTTGTGTCATCTTTGATTTCTTTCTTCAGTGTTTTATAGTTTTCTATATATAGGTCATTTGTTTCTTTAGGTAGATTTATTCCTAAGTATTTAACAAACAAAAGCCCAGGGCCAGATGGCTTCACAGCTGAATTCTACCAAAAATTTAGAGAAGAGCTAACATCTATCCTACTCAAACTCTTCCAGAAAATTGCAGAGGAAGGTAAACTTCCAAACTCATTCTATGAGGCCACCATCACCCTAATGCCAAAATCAGACAAAGACGCCACACACAAAAAAGAAAACTACAGGTCAATATCACTGATGAACATAGATGCAAAAATCTTCAACAAAATACTAAAAAACAGAACCCAACAACATATTAAAAAGATCATACATCATGACCAAGTGGGCTTTATCCCAGGGATGCAAGGATTCTTCAATAGTTGCAAATCAATGTGATACACCATATTAACAAATTGAAAGATAAAAACCATATGATTATCTCAATAGATGCAGAGAAAGCCTTTGACAAAATTCAACATCCATTTATGATAAAAATCCTCCAGAAAGCAGGCATAGAAGGAACATACCTCAACATAATAAAAGTCATATATGATAAACCCACAGCAAACATCATCTTCAATGGTGAAAAATTGAAAGCATTTCCCCTAAAGTCAGGAACAAGACAAGGGTGTCAACTCTCACCACTACTATTCAACATAGTTTTGGGAGTTTTAGCCACAGCAATCAGAGAAGAAAAAGCAATAAAAGGAATCCAGATTGGAAAATAAGAAGTAAAACTCTCACTGTTTGCAGATGACATGATCCTCTACATAGAAAACCTTAAAGACTCCACCAGAAAATTACTAGAGCTAATCAATGAATATAGTAAAGTTGCAGGATATAAAATTAACACACAGAAATCCCTTGCATTCCTATACACTAACAATGAGAAAACAGAAAGAGAAATTAAGGAAACAATTCCATTCACAGGAAACCTTTTAAAAGTGAATCTGTAACAGAAAACTGGAGATGGACTTTGCAGCATCTAGAAAGTGTTTTGACTTGATTGAAGTAAAACTAATGCATTGTCAAAAAATTAAATTAAGTAAATAATTTTGCCAAAATATATAGAACGGACACAGGCAAAACTAATGAGTGCTAAGGGGAGACTGGAAGTATTAGGTAATTGTTGGTACAAGAGACAGTACTTGAGAAATAATTTGAGGAGGTGTAGAAGGTTGGAGATATTCTAGGTAGACTGGGGAAGGAGCATTTAGATGGAGAGAACAATATACACTGAGGAATATACATGTGGAACAGCACAGCTGTCTGTCAAACTACAAGTGGCTCTAAATTGGTCCTGGAGGGGTGGGAAAATGGTTATTTATTGTGCATTTCTGGCTGCAGTCAGATGGACTGAAAGCAGCAGGCGGGTGCTAGCAAGCACAGTGTTTTCAGAGGTTAGTCTGCATTTCCTGAAGACCTCCGAGGCATCAAGTTAAGGGAGAATTGGTTGTTCAGGGGAAGGCCACAGACAGGCAGACAAGTTGGGAAGTTATGGCAATCATCCACATGAGAGACAGTAAAGGCTGGAATCTGGTCCTGTCATCTGGAAATGGAGAGAAGGGGGTATGTTTGAGTCAGATCAAGGAGACAAATTGACAGCACTTGGCTATTGATTGGATATAGGACTTCAGGACTGATTCCCACTTTCTGGAGCGAGTGACTGAACAGATGAGAAAGCCAGCCATCAGGACAGAGCCTCTACAAAGAGGAGACAATGGGGAAGAGAAGGCGCTCAATTTGGGACTTGTTGAGGTGAGGCTGCCTTTTTCAGAAACCTTCCGCTCACCACTCAAATCTTGTCCTGATTTTTATAGGGTGCTTGTTTAAACCAACTGTCACTTACCTGCCTCTGTTGTTGGCACATCATAGCAGCTCAGTTTCAAACATGTGGCGATTTAGGGAAAGTAATTCATACATTAGAAGAAAGCCTGGAGCTAGAGCAGTCTCAGAGAAATGGCTCAGGGATTGAAGACGGACTCAGTGTACTGTGAGTTTTGGCTACTCATATCCTCAGGGAACTCGTTACAGTGGACAAAACCTAAATCTCTGAAGCATGGTAAGCCGGTAGGGCCAGGTGGAGGGAAGAAACCATGGCCAAAACTCATGCAGGAGGTGGCTGTGAAATGGTGGGGGTCCTCTGGCCAGTATTCAACCCCAGAGGAGGCTGATGCTGGGAGCAGAAAGAGTGATTTCTCCCTTAAGGGAAGCCAAGTGGGCTGGTATCCTCAATGCCTTCTCACTGCCCTACTTGGCCCACAGGATGATGACAGGGGGATTTGCCCCAAGGTGGGAAGAATGAGAGGTGGAAACGAGGAAGAGGGCAAGGCGGTGCTTGTTAGGAACCATTCAGGAGTTCTGTGGTCCTCAAGCAAGGTGGCACCTCCTCCTTGCCCCACAGCCCAGCCACTCTGTGCCCCATACTGATCTCTGGTCAGGCTCTCCTGACACCTTCCCCGGCCCGGATCCTCTTTCCACGGGAAAGCCACTACATTGGTGGGGAAAGGGACACTGCAGAAGGGAGATCCAGGGGAGTCTGTATCACTACCTACCTGAAAAATGAACCAAAGTCCTAGTTTGTAGTGGGTATCATTTATGTTTTAATAGAGGTTCTATAGATATGATTTCACACTCTAGCCATACTCCTAGAATTTTGGCGATTTTAGGTGTTCTTATGGAAGGGCATTCAGTCCTGCGACAAGATGTCCTTGTTTGGGCTAATGCACATGTTGGCTTTTTCAGTTCTGTGGTTTTTCAGCTGGGGATTTGTGTGACATGACACAGGCAGCACAGACCAGTGATACATAGTGCTCTACTCAGCTGGTTGGAAGTCTGGGAATTAAAACACCCTTTGCTGCTCATTATTTGATTGATTAGGGAGGTAATTTATTTATGAGGGTTGCTTTCACTGCAGTAGCATGGAGACTGGTTTGTTAATGAGACAGTCACAGGACACGGAGTTCTCTACATGAGGGGGGCAAAGTCGTGAGGGCCAAATGCATGGGTTTTAGATCCAAGTGATGTGAGGTGGAATCCTGCTGTCATTATTTATTTGCTGGGTTACCTTGACCTCCCTGTATCTCAGTTACCACACTTATAAAATGGAAGCAATGACATGTGCCTCAAGGGGCCATTGCAAAGACTGGATGAGATAAAGAAAAGAAGGTACCTGCAATGCAGTAGGTACTTCATCAAGGTGATTTCTCCTCCCCTCTAGAGAAGCTGGATTGGAAGAAAGACAGCAACTAGAGCAGAGAACCTGGGACCAAGTGCCATGGCCAGTCCTTCCAGTTCTGAGAAGCTCTTAGTCTCTGAGACACTTGCCTCATCTGTACGAGAGGATTAATATCATTGTTCTCTCTGATGATTTCTGACAGACACTATGAGGTCCTCAACTTATAGTGTTGAAAATCCTTTAAGAGCTGTGAAGCCTTCTTAGTTACTGTAATGTAGGAGCATGTGTGTGAAGGGTCAGGATGGAGAGTGGAGGGTGTGGGTCTGATAGGATTTGTAGGTAGAAAATATTCACTCAGTATCCAACAGATATTTGTTAGTATGGGTTTAAGCTATGTCAATTCTAGGAGTTAACATTGTCTGCAGGAGTGTATGGAGGTGGGGTTGATCCTGATGTTAATTCAGAGGAAGGCAGGGGGATCCCTCTTGACATGAAGTACCCCTGAGAGGAAGACAGCATTATGGTGCAAATGCCTGGCTGCTGATCAAGAGGCCACTATGGGACGCGTGAGGTGAGATTGCCAGGAAGCCTGTCCTTCACTCCAGACCCTTGGGACAGATGTCTGAACCTTAAAATAAGTGAACCTGAAGGGGCTATATCCTACTGGTCTTCTACAACCCAGCAGTGATCCTGGTACCAACCAGACCTACAGTAATATACTTTGAACAAATGTGTTGAGTGTCTCTGTGGGACACAGAAAAGACAAGGCACTGATTTTTGGAATAGATTTGGAATTGAGGATGGCAGCGGCATTGACTTTTAGTGCTCTTGGCATTGAGCTTTGGCTTCTAATAAGCATCTGGGCCTGGTTGGGCACTGGGTCGTGGGCCTCACTTTTTGAGTGGGTGAAGGAAGGAGGAATTCCCATGAAAGGTGCTGGAGGACAGGAGGCAAATTGCAGATACCTAGTGGTAGCTCTGTGGAGAAGGAAATGGCAACCCACTCCAGTACTTTTGCCTGGAAAATCCCATGGACAGAGGAGTCTGGTAGGCTACAGTCCATGGGGTCTCGAAGAGTCGGACACAACTGAGCGACTTAACTTTCACTTTACTTTAATGCGTTGGAGAAGGAAAAGGCAACCCACTTCAGTATTCTTGCCTGGAGAATCCCAGGGACAGAGGAGCCTGGTGGCCTGCTGTCTATGGGGTCGCACAGAGTCGGACACTACTGAAGCGACTTAGCAGCAGCAGCAGCAGTGGTAGCTCTGAGGTCTCAATCTCAACTTTCATGTGTAAAACATCTTGGCCACTTTGAGAACTGGAAGGAACTTGAGAGGGATCAATGTTTCCATGGAACACATTGTAGTTGTAGTTAGAGAAGTATTTTTGATAACCAGGCTATTGTATATGTGTAGGGAATGTTGGATAGAAACAAAGGTGCATGAAGTAGAGTCCTCATTCCTAATAGAATTTATAGTCTAGTGCTGAAGTGGACATGTACATCCCTGATGTAGGATGGAGGGAAGTAATTAGGGTCAGAAGAGAGGTCAAGGACAGGTGACATGAGTACTCAATGGAGGGTGAAGTGTCATCTGGCCAGAAAATCAGTGTAGGGGTGGGCTTTGATCTGGGCAGTTGCCTCTACCAACGTCACGTGTGTGTGCTGTTCCTCTCAACTGTGGCCAGGGAAGTAGGCTCACAAGAAGAAGACATGGCTATGGGATCTTTGCTTCTTGTCCCTCCAGTCAGATCTTAGAGATTCCATGTTTCCCTCATCAGAACTCTCTGCAGCTTGATGCTGATAGTCTGGCTTCCATGTGCGTGTTCAGTCACCTCAGTAGTGTCTGACTGTCTGTGACCTCTTGGACCATGGCCCGCCAGGCTCCTCTGTCCATGGGTTGCCATTTCCCTCTCCTGTGATAGAGTATGAAGTGAGTGAAGTGAGTGAAATGAAGTTGCTCAGTCGTGTCAGACTCTTTGTGACCCCATGGACTGTAGCCTACCAGGCTCCTCCATCTGTGGGATTCTCCATGCAAGAGTACTGGAGTGGGTTGCCATTGCCTTCTCCACTGGCTTCCACGGAGCCACCTAATTAATCTCCCTGAAGGATGGCCATTTATGTCACGACTCTGCTCTCAAACCTTCAATGCCTCCCAATTGCCTCTGCAAAGATTTTTCAAACTTCCCTGATGATAAGAATCTCTCACTGCAATATCAGGAGTTTCCCCTGGAAATTCTAAATCAGGATGTTTTGGTTGTTTCCCAGCAATCCATTTCCAAAATAAGCACTTCAGATGATTCTTAACCTCAAGTAAACTTGAGAAACCAGCAGAATAAATTCTAAACTCGTAAACCTAAGACTCTGGAGAATACAATAAAGTAGTCTGCAGAAAGAGAGAATGGATGATATTCTGGGAGAGGTGAGAATGAAAGAGACGGAGCTTTTCACTTTTTATGTCACCCTATGTTCTGACAATAAAGACCTTTATTTTGCCTAAAAATGCATGAGCAACCAAGGGATCCTGCTAATATATGAAAGATATTAAGAGGTACACAGACTGGTGAAAACACTTTCACCTTCTTTGACTCCACCTGCAAAAGGTAGCTCGGCTCTGTTACCCTTTCTGTTACTTTTTCTTTCCACTTTTCCCCTCTGAATCTCAGGGAAAGGAATGTAGAGTTTATCAGATGACAGAATATCCTTGATCTAGTTCAAACTTATCTTTGTTACCCAAATTCATTCTAGAGCACACTCAGTAAGTCCTCTGGTGTCTCCCTGAGGAGACATCTCTGCTTGGATACCTGAAATGATGGGGAGCTCACTATATTACATAATAATCTTCATATTTTAAGACTTTAAGTGGTTAAAATTCATTTTTATCTTTCTCCATTGAATTAAGCTTGACTTTCTAAAATGAACCAGAGCAATTCTGTTCTCTTTTTCACATTATTTTTCAGCTATTTGAGATCTGACACATGTTTAATCTTCTCTTCTGTAACTAAATGTCTCCTTGGCTTTTATACATAATTCCTCACATTATTATTATTATTTTGAGTTAGCCTGGCTTCTTGGTAGCTTTTCTTTGGGAATGCTCCAGTTTATCGGAAAGATGATCCTGTCCCTTACTCTGGCAGTAAAAGTTTGTTAAACTAAATGTAGTGTGTGTGTGTGTATAGTATATATGTAACATATGTGTAACATATATGTCACATTAGCTAGGGTATGAATGCATTGGTAATACATTTGTTGGTTACTTTATAGCTGACTTATCACAACACTGACTCAGAGACTCTTCCAGGCAATCAAAACCCCTGACCTTTCTCACAAATACTTCTGTCAAGCCAGGTCTCCCAGCTTACATTCTCCATTTTTCCAGGTATCCCCAGGTCTTTAGAGGAACGTCAGGATATTGAGTTTTCTTTTGCAAGAGTGAAGTCTAGAATTAGCATAGCACTGGGTTCGAAGTTTGACTCCTGGATCTGGTTCCAGCTCTGCCATTGACTCACGGTGACCTTGGACTCCACTTTCTTCTCATTGGGTCTCAGTTTTTCTCTTCTATAATCCAGGAGGCCAGGATCATAATACGGGTTTCCAGCCAACCTCTGGTTTTGGCAAGGTTCTATGGAAAGGGCAGAGATGAGCTCAGAAAAATGTACCCATACCTCCAAACCCCATTCCTGTTGGAGCGAGGGAGGCTCAGGGAGAGGTTGGAAACGTAGGATGCTGGGAAAGGTCCATGTGCTGAGCATCAGTTGGGACCCATACTTGCTCTAGGTGTCAGTGGAGCACAGTTCTGTGGCATGGGTGAGGCTGGTTGCTTTAAGATCATAGTTTCTGGATGGATAAATAAGGCTACACATGGAATCTCTATAGCCAAAGGCAGGGGCTTCCACCAGGTTCATAGCATAAGGCAATTCAGGGTATAGGCAACTAAGATCTGCTGAGGATGTCAGTGGATCCCTTAGATAACATCAGGCATGGGTGCTGGGGAAGGAACTTCAGGAACGTGGAGAGGAGGCAGGCCACTGTGCTCCCCCACCCCATCCTTCCTAGTGCCTGTTCCCCACTCCCTGCCCAGGACCAATGATCCTTGGAATTTGAGGTTTGTGCTATCATCCTGGTGCAGGCACAGATGGAGGGGTAGTGAAGCAGCACCGTTTGTTTTTGGGAAGCAACAAAACAGAAAACCTTGTGTCATTTTAACATAGAAAAAATGAAACAGCAGGCAATTAGGCAGGAGTGTATCAATTAGTGAGCCAGAAAAATGCTTTACAGTATTTTGATGATTCAACACTGTCAAATAAAAATGAAATTAAAAAAAAAACCCAAAACAAATACCAGAAAACCCACAAAAATCGTTAAATAATCAACTTCATTTAAATGCATTTAAAACACATGGAAACAGAAAAAAAATCGAGATATCCATTTAGCAGCGAACAGTTACTATGATGTGCTTGAGCTCCCCATTTGTTAAAGGAATACACTTGCACCAATTCTCCTCTCCTGTGCTCCTTTCAACATGGTCTCCTTTTGGCCAACAAAATACTGTGGTCTTCCATCCATACCCAGCCTGGAAAATGTGGCTTAGTCTCTGCACATGGCAGCCAGGGACAGAGAAAACACCTTACACACATTCCCTTTTGGGTCTGATGCCACAGGCTCCTCCTCAGCCAGATCAAGAATCATATGGAGTAAGTCCGTGCAAGTTGGAAGTTATAAGGGAGAAGAGTGTATTTTGTCATGACCTGGTCTTTGGATTGAATTGGACTGCAGCGACTTTGCACGTACACACCAGCTTTGATACTCACTAGTTATGTGGCCTCAAACAAGATACATTAGCTCTGGGAGGTCCAGTTTCTTCATTTGTAAATCAGGGTAATGATTCCTGCTTCAGAAGTTTATTTTTGGATTACCTGAGAAAACACATAAAAAGCATGTGACCTATTGTAGGTCCTAAATACATGCTATTTCTCTCCCTCCTCAGAGCTTCAGTCTCAAGAATAATCAGCATTTTCCGTCCTGACTTGCCTTAGGAGTAAAAGGAAGGGCCATTTGGCTTTGTGGTGGCCACATATAGCCTTGCTGGGTACCGGGCTCGGGAAGATTTTCTGGAAGATTTGTAGAAGGTTACTTTCTATCTATAGGGACTGCTTCCCTCATTTTCAAAATAGTTTTTCCTCTGGAGGAAGCTCTAGAGAAACTGAATGTCTTTTCCACCATCATTTCCCTCTTCTCTCTAAGTGGAGTGTCCAGGTCAGTTTCCATCTGCTTTTTTCTTCTCATTGAAGTAAGTCCTTCAGTTCTGGAGTATTTTTGTTGCTGTTCAGTCACTAAATCGTATCTGACTCTTTGTGACCCCATGGACTGCAACATGCCTTGCTCCTCTGTCCTCCCACTATCTCCCAGTTTGCTCAGATTCATGTCCATTGAGTCAGTGATGCTATCTAATCATCTCATCCTCTCCTGCCCCCTTCTCTTTTTGCCTTCAATCTTTCCCAGTATCAGGGTCTTTTTCAATGAGTTGGTTTTTCACATCAGGTGGCCAAAGATCTTGGAGCTTCAGCTTCAGCATCAGCCCTTCCAATGAATATTTAGGATTGATTTCCTTTAGGATTGACTGGTTTGATCACTTTGCAGTCTGGAGTATACAAAAGTCTGTTTGTGGGGGTGGAATATGGCATACGGGGTAGTTAAGTCGCTAAGTTGTGTCCGACTCTTGCGGCCCCATGGACTGTAGCCTGCCAGGCTGCTCTCTCCATGGGATTCTCCAGGCAAGAATACTGGAGTGGGTTGCCATTTCCTTCTCCAGGGGATCTTCTTGACCTAGGAATCAAACCTGGGTCTCCTGCATTGCAGGCAGATTCTTTACTGACTGAGCTACAAGGGAAGACCAGCATATGGGGTAGAGGAGGTCAAAGGGAGTGCTGGGTGGGGTGGAGAGGAGGTTGCAGAGATAAGATGGATCCTGCTGGGATGATTGTCAGTATGTGCAAAAGAGTTGTGGTTCAGTGACTCCAGAGGAGCCTTCCTGCAGCTGGGCCTTCAGCCTGGGAGCCAGTGGGCAGGATTTCCTTTGGCTGAATTGGGGAAGGGCTGAGGCTGTCCTGGATAGACTGTACACCTGTGAGAATTTGAGCACCAGTCTGAGATGCACCCTGCGGCTGGTCTGGCCCAGAAATGTGCAACACTCAGATTATTATGATCATAAAAATGCATTTATTCTCACATCCAGTACCCAAGTGCACCCATTCACATAAAGCCATGTGCTTTGAACCCTACACTTCTAGAACCCCATACCCCAGAGTGGGGCAACCAATAGAGATCACTTACACAGCTCCATCATGATTCAAACAGGGAAACTGAGTCCCAGAGTTCACGGGTCCAAGATGACCCATAGACCTGGAGGCAGGACCCAGCATGCCCCTGGTCCCCCTTCTCCTGTTTCACTCACTGCTGCTCCCTAGACACAACATCCCTCAATTCTTTAGCTATTTTTTCCAGTATTTATCTTTTTTTTTTTTTTTTTTGGTGGAAAGGTCTTGTATATAGTTTTGTTCATTTCAACAAATGTGGGGAGCTGCGCTCACTGAAGCCTATGGGGAAAGGCATCTGTGCCTGGAGGAAGGCGCATGGCTCCCACTCCAGTATTTATCTTTATTTTTCTGAATTATGAGTTTGGACTGCTGTTTTCGACCTTTCAGTTTTAGGCAATTACCCATTGACTTCTCATCAGTAGATGTAGAGCCGGCTCTCCTGTCTTCTGCACCCCCCACCCCTTTTTAGTCTCCTCATCCACCCAAGTCCTCTCAATTTAATGAAAAACACTGTTCACTAAAGGTCAAGTTGGTCCTATGATTACATTTTCTCTCTTGTACAACTTTTCATTTTCCTGGAATTAAAAATCTTACATTAGTTTTCTATTTGCATAATTTGTGGTATACCTGTCATCATTTTTTTCCCCATCAGATATGCCATAAACTTGACAAACAGGTTTTGCCAGATGAAAGCTGCATTTTCAGCCATGTCTTGGATCAGCCCAATTCCTTATTAGTCTGGCTGGAAGAACAAATGGGGTTATACTAACAGGAGGCATCTGATTTCAGGGGACCTGCTCCATCTGCTCACCCAGGGCCTGGGCTCTTCCTCTGTTACTGAGTCCAAGCATGCTATGCTCACCACATAATAAGCTGATGAATCCAATGAATCAGAGGTGAGGTGTTGAGGCAAGGAATATGACTTTATTTGGAGAGCCAGCTGACAGAGAAGATGGCAGACTAGCATCTCAAAATAACCATCTTACCTGGGTCTGGATGCCAGGTTCTTTTTATGGATCAGAGATGGGGGAGCAAGGGAGAGGTGAGGAAACAAAGTAAAAAGGTCATTAATCTTGTAAAAATCTCCTAGAAATGGCAAGCCTCAGGCAGGGGGATGTGTTAGTTTCTTTCTTCCTTCCTGCTGTCTACAGGTGGACAGGGTTCTGAATAAAGGCACTTTAGTTTAGCAGTCAGGCAGGATTCTCTGAGGAGGACCATTATGTATGATTATTATAACAAAAGCAACAGAAAGCAAGTGAAAAAAAAAAAAAAAAAACAGTTTGAATATGGGGTCAGATTTGACTTCTCCCTGCAATCCTTCCTTGATCTAAGGGCTCTTGGAGTTCTGGGTACTCACGAATGGCTCTGACTCTGGCCATTTTCTGTCAGACCTTTCTGCTTCTCTGCTCCCTCCAGCTCTCATCATAGCATCTCCCACTGGGGGCTGTTGACTTCTGCTAGATGCTAAACTTAGTACTCTGAAGTTCCCATGGTACCAGCCAGCGCTGCAGAACCTGTGACAAGATGGGACTGGTGCTTCTCTCTCCTCTAGGTTACCAGGCGATAGGCGATATTCTCATGGTATTGTCAGACCAGGGCTGTGCCCACCATTGCCCTGGGCCATTCAAACATTCCCTGATGGTCATGTGAAGGTTTTCTCTCTGTGCTCTGCACTAGCCTTGCCCAAGGCCCACATTACCTGTTCACAGGAGTCCAGGGCTCTTGTCCACAGGTTGGGTCAATGAGGGACTGCCAGGGCCCTTTAAGTTGGCTCCCCAATCTTTTGCTTGTTGGTACTTTTTTCCTTCCAACGGATGCTCCCTCCCCACATTTCTCTACTATCCTTGTCACCATCAGCTACTCCCTTCCTTCTCTCCAGCCTTAAATAAATTCAGGGAGCAAAATCCAAGCTCTTGCTTTGGGAAAATCATGTTGGAGCTGGAGCGTTGTTTTGTTTTTTAATGTTTTTAATTGAAGGATGATTGATTTACAGAATTTTGTGGCTTTCTGTCACACATCAGTAAGAATCAGTGATAGGTACACCCATGTCCCCTCCCTTGCAGCCCTCCCTCCCATCTCCCTCCCCATCCCACCCTTCAGTCTGTCACAGAGCCCCTGTCTGAGTTCTGTGAGTCACACACCAAATCCCCACTGGCTATTTTTACTAAGATCAGTGTCTGTGTCTTGGAGACTTTGTTTCAGCTTGGGGTGCCCCTGGGGGAACTAGGGGAGGGGAGGGAAGTACACAGAAAACAAATCCGTTAATGCTTTGAATCTGATCTGCCTGGGGAGCAATGTAGATGCTGCCCACGCCTGGATCTTCAGCATGTTTAGGGGAAAAGCTGCTTTTTGATTTGATTTTTGTTCTCTTGAGGAGCCAGCAAGTTCCTGGGACTGGCCTGTGAGCAGATTCTGCAACATATGTGCGTCAGTCCTTCCGTGTCCCTGGGCTACTCTCTGCTTCTGGGTCAAGCCTGTCCTGGCCCATCTCCCCTTGGCTGAGCAGGAAGCCCCCAGTCCTCTTCACCAGCCTCTTTTGAACCGATCCAGATCCAGCTTGGGGCTTCCCTGGTGGCTCAGCGGTAAAGAATCCGCCTGCAATACAGGAGACGTGGACGACACAGATTCAATCTCTAGGTCTGGAAGATCCCCTGGAGGAGGTAATGGCGACCCACGCTAGTATTCTTGCCAGGAACTCCCCTGGACAGAGGAACCTGACACGCTACAGTCCATAGGGTTGCAAAGAGTTGAACATGACTGAGCGCTTGAGCACACACATAGATCCAGCTTAGGCTGCAGCTGAGACCTGACACTCTTGATTTAAACGATGTAAGCTTTTAAATGATATTATTTTCAATATAAATTTTTTTAAATTTATTTTTTATTGAAGGATCATTGCTTTACAGAATTTTGTTGTTTTCTGTCAAACCTCAACATGAATCAGACATAGGTATACGTATATCCCCCCCTTTTTGAAACTCCCTCCCATCTCCCTCCCCATCCCACTCCTCTAGGTTGATACAGAGCCTCTGTTTGAGTTTCCTGAGCCATACAGAAAATTCCCGTTGGCTATCCATTTTATATATGGTAATGTAAGTTTCCATGTTATTCTTTCCATACATCTCACCCTCTCCTCCCCTCTCCCCATGTCCATAAGTCTGTTCTGTATGTCTGTTTCTTCACTGTTGCCTTGTAAATAAATTCTTCAGTACCATTTTTCTAGATTCTGTATTTATGCATTAGAATACGGTGTTTATCTTTCTCTTTCTGACTTACTTCACTTTGTATAGTAGGTTCTAGGTTCATCCACCTCCTTAGAACTGACTCAAATGTGTTCCTTTTTATGGCTGAGTAATATTCCATTGTGTATATGTACCACTACTTCTTTATCCATTCATTTGTCCATGGACATCTAGGTTGCTTCCATGTTCTAGCTATTGTAAATAGTGCTGCAATGAACAGTGGGATACATGTGTCTTTTTCAATTTTCGTTTCCTCAGAGTATATGCCTAGGAGTGGGATTGCTGGGTCATATAGTGGTTTTATTCCTAGTTTTTTTTTTTTTTTTTTAAGGAATCTCCATACCGTCTTCCATAGTGGCTGTATCAATTTACATTCCCACCAACAGAGCAAGAGCATTCCCTTTTCTCCACACCCTCTCCAGCATTTATTCTTTGTAGCCTTTTGATGATGGTCATTCTGACTGGTGTGAGGTGATATCTCATTGTAGTTTTGATTTGCATTTCTCTAATGATGAGCAATGTTGAGCATCTTTTCATGTGTTTGTTAGCCATCTGTATGTCTTCTTTGGAGAAATGTCTGTTTAGATCTTTTTCTCACTTTTTGATTGGGTTGTTTGTTTTTCTGGCATTGAGTTATATGAGCTGCTTGTATATTTTGAAAATTAATCCTTTGTCAGTTGTTTCATTTGCTATCATTTTCTCCCATTCTGAGGGTTGTCTTTTCACCTTTGCTTATAGTTTCCTTTGCTGTGCAAAAGTTTTTAAGTTTAATCAGGTCCCACTTGTTTACTTTTGTTTTTATTTCCATTGCTCTGGGAGGTGGGTCATAGAGGATCTTGCTTTGATTTATGTCATTGAGTGTTCTGCCTATGTTTTCCTCTAAGAGTTTTTATAGTTTCTGGTCTACATTTCTTACATTTAGGTCTTTAATCCATTTTGAGTTTATTTTCTGTATTGTGTATGGTGTTAGGAAGTGTTCTAATTTCATTCTTTTACATGTAGCTGTCCAGTTTTCCCAGCACCATTTATTGAAGAGGCTGTCTTTGCCCCATTGTATATTCTTGCCTCCTTTGTCAAAAATAAGGTACCCTTAGGTGTATGTGTTTATTTCTGGGCTTTCTATCTTGTTCCATTGGTATATATTTCTGTTTTTGTGCCAGTACCAGACTGTCTTGATGACTATAGCTTTATAGTATAATCTGAAGTCAGGAAGGTTGATTCCTCCAGAAAGAAGAATGGAGTTCTTTTTCAAGACTGCTTTGGCTATTTGGGGTCTTTTGTGTTTCCATATGAATTGTGAAATTTTTTGTTCTAGTTCTGTGAAAAATGCCACTGGTAATTTGACAGGGATCACATTGAATCTGTAGATTGCATTTGGTAGTATAGTCATTTTCACAATATTGATTCTTCCTACCCAGGAACATGGGATATCTCTCCATCTGTTTATGCCATCTTTAATTTCTTCCATTAGTGTCTTATAATTTTCTGTGTACAGTTCTTTTGTCTCCTTAGGTAGGTTTATTCCTAGATATTAAGTTCTTTTTGTTGCAATGGTGAATGGGATTGATTCCTTAATTTCTCTTTCTGGTTTTTCATTGTTAGTATATAGAAATGCAAGTGATTTCTGTTTATTGATTTTGTATCATGCAACTTTGCTAAATTCACTGATCAGTAGTTTTCTGATGCTATCTTTAGGATTTTCTATGTACAGTATCATGTCATCTGGAAACAGTGAGAGCTTTACTTCTTTTCTGATCTGGATTCCTTTTATTTCTTTTTCTTCTCTGATTGCTGTAGCTAGGACTTCCAG
Source organism: Cervus canadensis (assembly GCF_019320065.1). Lineage (NCBI taxonomy): Eukaryota > Metazoa > Chordata > Mammalia > Artiodactyla > Cervidae > Cervus > Cervus canadensis. Next base: position 53,590,746 of record NC_057393.1, on the reverse strand, counting down.
AACTATGTTGAATAATAGTGGTGAAAGTGGACACCCTTGTCTTGTTCCTAATCTTAGGGGGAATGCTTTCAGTTTTTCACCATTGAGAATAATGTTTGCTGTAGGCTTATCATATATGGCCTCTACTATGTTGAGGTAGGTTCCTTCTATGCCCATTTTTTAAAGAGTTTTAATCATAAATGGGTGTTTAATTTTGTCAAAGGCTTTTTCTGCATCTATTGAGATTATCATGTGGTTTTTATCTTTCAATTTTTTAATATGGTGTATCACATTGATTGATTTGTGTATATTGAAGAATACGTGCATCCCTAGAATAAACCCAACTTTATCATGGTGTGTGAGCTTTTTGATGTATTGCTGAATCCTGTCAGCTAAAATTTTGTTGAGGATTTTTGCATCTGTGTTCATCAGTGATATTGATCTGTAGTTTTCTTTTTTTGTGTTGTCTTTGTCTGGTTTTGGTATCAGGGTGATGGTGGCCTCATAGAATGAGTTTGGAACTGTTCCTTCCTCTGCAATTTTTTGAGAGTTTTAGGATAGACATTAGCTCTTCTCTAAATGTTTGATAGAGTTCTCCTGTGAAGTCATCTGGTCCTGGGCTTTTGTTTTTTGGGAGATTTTTTTTTTTATCACAGCTTCAATTTCAGTGCTTGTAATTGGGTTGTTCATAATTTCTATTTCTTCCTGGTTCAGTCTTGGAAGATTGAACTTCTCTAAGAATCTGTACATTTCTTCCAGGTTATCCATTTTATCACTATATAGTTGTTCATAAGAGTCTTTTATAATCTTTTGTATTTCTGCATTTTCTGTTGTAACCTCTGCTTTTGCATTTTGAATTTTGTTGATTTGATTCTTCCCTCATATTTTCTTGATGAGTTTGACTAAGGACATGTCAATTTTGTTTATCTTCTCAAAGAACCAGCTTTTAGTTTTATTAATCTTTACTATTGTTTCTTTCATTTCTTTTTCATTTATTTCTGCTTGGATCTTTATGATTTCTTTCTTTCTGCTAATTTTTTTTTTGTTCTTCTTTTTCCAGTTGTTTTAGGTGTAAAGTTAGGTTGTCTATTCAATGTTTTTTTTGTTTCTTGAGGTAGGATTTTATTGCTATAAACTTACCTCTTAGAGCTGCTTTTGCTGCATCCCATAGGTTTTGAGTTGTCATGTTTTCATTGTCATTTGTTTCTAGAAATTTTTTGATTTCCCTTTTGATTTCTTCAGTGACATGTTGGTCATTTAGAAACGTGTTGTTTAATTTCCATGTGTATGTCTTTTTTACAGTTTTTTTTCTTGTAATTGATATCTAGTCTCATAGTGCTGTGGTAGGAGAAGATGCTTGATATGATTTCAGTTTCCTTAAATTTACTGAGGTTTGACTTGTGATCCAAGATGTGTCTCTCCTTGAGAATGTTCCATGTCCACTTGAGAAGAAGGCATATTCTGCATTTGGATGGAATGTCCTGAAGATATCAATGAGATCCATCTCATCTAATGTATCATTTAAGACTTGTGTTTCCTTATTAATTTTCTGTTTTGATGATCTATCCATTGGTGTGAGTGGGGTATTAAAGTCTCCTACTATTATTGTGTTACTGTCAATTTCTCCTTTTATGTCTGTTAGTATTTGTCTTATGTATTGAAGTGCTCCTATGTTGGCTGCATAGATATTTACAATTGTTATGTCTTCCTCTTGGACTGATCCCTTGATCATTATGTAGTGTCTTTCCTTATCTCTCGTAATCTTCTTTATTTTAAGGTCTGTTTTGTCTGATATGAGGATTGCTGCTCCAGCTTTCCTTTGCTTCCCATTTGAACGGAATATATTTTTTCATCCTCTCACTTTCAGTCTATATGTGTTTTTAGGTCTGACTGAAGTGGGTTCCTTATAGACACCATATATATGGGTCTTGTTTTTGTACCCATTCAGCCAGTCTGTGTCTTTTGTTTGGAGCATTTAGTCTATTTACATTTAAAGTAATTATTGATATGAATATTCCTATTGCCTTTTTGATTAATTGTTTGGGGTTGATTTTGTAGATATTTTTTCTTCTCTTGTATTTCTTGACTATATACATCCCTTTAACATTTGTTGTAAAGCTGGTTTGGTGGTACCGAATTCTCTTAACTTTTGCTTGTCTGAAAAGCTTTTTATTTCTCCATCAGTTTTGAATGAGATCCTTGCTGGATACTGTAATCTTGGTTGTAGATTTTCCCCTTTCAGTACTTTAAATATATCCTGTCATTCCCTTCTGGCCTGCAGAGTTTCTGCTGAAATATCAGCTGTTAAGCATATGGATTTCCCTTGTATGTTACTTGTTGCTTCTCCCTTGCTGTTTTTAATATTTTTTCTTTGTGTTTAGTCTTTGTTAGTTTGATTAGTATGTGTTTTGGCATTTCTTCTTGGGTTTATCCTGATGGGACTCTGTGCCTCTTGGACTTGATAATTTCCTTTTCCATGTTGGGGAAATTTTCAACTACAATCACTTCAAAAATTTTCTCATACCCTTTCTTTTTCTCTTCTTCTTCTTGGACCCCTATAATTCGAATGTTGGCATGTTTGATATTGTCCCAGAGGTCTCTGAGACTATCCGCAGTTCTTTTCATTTTTTTACTTTATTCTGGTCTTCAGAAGTTTTTCCACCATTTTATCTTGCAGCTCCCTGATTCATTCTCCTGCTTCAGATATTCTGCTATTGATTCCTTCTGGAGTATTTTTAATTTCAGAAATTGTGTTGTTTGTCTCTGTATGTTTATTTTTTAATTCTTCTAGGTCTTTGTTAATTGATTCTTGCATTTTCTCCATTTTGTTTTCAAGATTTCTGATCATCTTTACTATCATTATTCTGAATTCTTTTTCAGGTAGTTTGCCTATTTCCCCTTCATTTAGTTGGTCTTCTGTGTTTCTAGTTTGTTCCTTCATTTTTGTAATATTTCTCTGACTTTTCATTATTTTTTTTAACTTATTGTGTTTGAGGTCTCCTTTTCCCAGGCTTCAAGAATAGTTGAATTCTTTCCTTGAAAAAGGTTGAATTCTTTCTTCCTTTTGGTTTCTACCCTCTTAAGGTTTGTCCAGTGGTTAGTGTAAGCTATGTATAGGGTGAGATTTGTGCTGAGTGTTTGTTGTTGTTGTTGTTGTTGGTTTGTTGGTTTGTTTTTCCTCTGATGGGCAAGGCTGAGTGAGGTGGTAATCCTGTCTGCTGATGATTGGGTTTGTATTTTTGTTGTTTGTTGTTTAGATGAGGCATCCTGCACAGGGTGCTGCTGGTGGTTGGATGATGCTGGGTCTTGTATTCAAGTGGTTTCCTTTGTGTGAATTCTCGCTATTTGATACTCCCATAGGCAGAGTACATAATGAGAAATGCTGGGCTGGAAGAAGCACAAGCTGGAATCAAGATTGCCAGGAAAAATATCAATAACCTCAGACATGCAGTTGACACCACCCTTATGGCAGAAAGTGAAGAGGAACTAAAAAGCCTCTTGCTCAAAGTGAAAGAGGAGAGTGGAAAAGTTGGCTTAAAGCTTAACATTCAGAAAACAAAGATCATGGCATCTGGTCCCATCACTTCATGGGAAATAGATGGGGAAACAATGGAAGCAGTGTCAGACTTTATTTTTTGGTGCTCCAAAATCACTGCAGATGGTGACTGCAGCCATGAAATTAAAAGACGCTTACTCCTTGGAAGGAAAGTTATGACCAACCTAGATAGCATATTAAAAAGCAGAGACATTACTTTGCCAACAAAGGTCCGTCTGGTCAAGGCTATGGTTTTTCCAGTGGTCATGTATGGATGTGAGAGTTGGACTGTGAAGAAAGCTGAGCACTGAAAAATTGATGCTTTTGAACTGTGGTGTTGGAGAAGACTCTTGAGAGTCCCTTGGACTGCAAAGAGATCTAACCAGTCCATCGTAAAGGAGATCAGTCCTGGGTGTTCATTGGAAGGACTGACGTTGAAGCTGAAACTCCAATACTTTGGCCACCTGATGCGAAGAGTTGACTCATTGGAAAAGACCCTGATGCTGGGAGGGATTGGGGGCAGGAGGAGAAGGGGACGACAGAGGATTAGATGATTGGATGGCATCACTGACTCGATGGACATGAGTTTGAGTAAACTCTGGGAGTTGGTGATGGACAGGGAGGCCTGGCGTGCTGCAATTCATGGGGTCTCAAAGAGTTGGACACGGCTGAGCGACTGAAATGAACTGAACTGAGCTGAACTGACGGTTAGTTCTCCCCACTCCAGTACTCTTGCCTGGAGAATCCCAGGGACAGAGGAGCCTGTTGGGCTGCCGTCTGTGGGGTCGCACAGAGTCAGACACGACTGATGTGACTTAGCAGCAGCATCAGGGTTAGTTCTCTGGTATTCTAGGGTCTTGGAGTCAGTGCTCCCACTCCAAAGGCTCAGGGCTTGATCTCTGGTCAGGAACAAAGATTCCACAAGTGGTTTGTTATGACATTAAGTGAGATTAAAACAAATATCCCAAAATGAGAAACCAAAGATAAACCCCAGACAAATGGTGGTTACAAAATCAGGCAAATAATAATTAAAATAATGGAATATATACATATACATATACACTCTCGAGCAAAGTCAAAACAGTCCAACAAAAATAAAGTAGATTGACCCAGCAAACAAAGGAATTAAAAAATTATATTAACCAGTTAAGAACAAAACTAACTAAAGCACAAACTGGAAAACAAAACTAAAACAAGGTTCCAACTGGGGAATAAAGCAATGAAAACAAAACTAGCAAATATGTTGAGAGGAAAAGAAAGAAAGAATATATATGCAAAGTTAAATAGAGGTAGATGAAGATTTATATACATTAAAGGTTAACTGCAAGGGGAAAAGAACAGTAGGAATGGCAAACAAAGAATAAATTTAGAAAAAATATAATAGGTTTAAAAAAATTAAGAATCAAAATTATAAAAAAAGAGAAAAAAAATGGAAGAAGAAAGAAAAAAGGAAAAAAAGGAAAAAAGGAAAACTCCACAGAACTGCAAAAGCCCAACTCAGAGGCAGAGGTTTATAATAAAAATAAAAAGTGTGACTAGATATATACATATACATATACACCCATAAGCAATCCAGCAAAAATAAAGTACAACAGATTGATCTAACAAACAAAAGAAACAAAAATTGTATCTCCCAGAACAAAACTAATGAAAGCACAAACTGGAAAACAAAACTAAAGCAAGGTGCCAATTGGGGAATAAAGCAATGAAAATAAAACTAACACATATGTTGAGAGGAAAGGAGAGAAAGAAAAGAAATAAAGAATAGATATATAAAGTTGAATAGAGGTAGATAAAGAAGATTTATATGCATTAAAGATTAACTGCAAGGGAAAAAAAACAGTAGGAAAAGCAAACAAAGGAATAAATGGAGAAAAAATAATAGGTTTAAAAAATTTTAAATTAAAAAAAAAGAAAAGAAAAAAATAAGGAAAACTCAATAGAACTGCAAAGCCAAACATAGAGGCAGAGGTTTATAACAATAAAAATGTGACTGAGAGAAAAAAAAGTTCAAACGCTTAATTGGATTTCATAGTGAGTGCCAATAAAATCAACAACTGCAACAGAGAGGGGGAAAAAAGAAAAAAATCCAAACGAATCTATAGAACAAGTTAAAACATAAAAATAACAAATGTCTTTCTTGAGTCACTGCTGCCAGAGTCCTTTCCATCGCTGGGAGTCACAGTCCACCTCACCTCCCTAGGATGCCCTCCAACAGTGTGCTGATCTCTGGACCTGCTGTGGGGGCAGCTCAGATTCTAATCTGGTCCTGCTCCGGTGTGTTCTTGCCTCCAATGTCCACAGCTATCAGAACTCGTATGTATTCTTTTGTGGGAGTTTTCAATGACCTTTTATATATTCCATAGGCACAGAGTCTGCCTAGTTGATCATGTGGGTTTAATCTGCAGCAGTACAGCTGGTGGGAAGATTTTGAGTCTTCCTTAGCCACAGTTTCCCTGGGTTTCAATTATGGTTTTATTTCCACCTCTGGATATGGGCCATCCACTGGGGTTTGCTCCTGAGGCTGCCCTGGAGGACTTGGGTTTGCCCCTGTGAGGGCCAGGTGTGGAGGTGGTGCAGCTGCTTGGGTTGCAGGGGTTCTGGCAGCACCAGGTACTCAGGGGAGTTGGCGGCTAGGGCAGCAGGAAATACAGGGCTCTAGAAGGGTATGGCAATCAGTATTGGCCAATACACTTCAGTATTCTTGCTTGGAGAACCCCACTTTCTGGCAGAGAATCCTGGCAGGCCACAGCCTACAGGGTTGCAAAGAATTGGACACGACCGAAGCATCCCCTGCGTGCATAGATGCAAGATTTTTTTGCCTGTGGCAGCTCTGCCCCAGTGAGAGTTGAGCATGAAGGTGGCACAGCTGCTTGGCTTATGGGCACTCTGGCAGCGCCAAGTGTGCAAGGACATGAACTGCCTCCACTACAGGAGTTATGTTCTTATCAGAGTCTTTATTCGAGCCCCTTGTGGCTGGTGATCAGAAGGCCTCTTTGGTCAGTCTTTCTCTGTAGTTCCACCTGTTCAGGCACTTAGAGGGTTCCCTTGCCTGGAGTCCTTCTCTGTTGTTTGGTGCGTCAGGAACATAGGGGGGCCTCCCTGGCTGGGGTCCTACTCTGTACTTCAGCGCATCAGACACTTAAAGGGGCACCCTGGGTGGGTCCTACTCTGTAGTTCAGTGCATCAGGCATTTGATGGGCCAGCCTCTCTATTGTTCAGCTGCTGATACTGGCATGTGGGGAGACAGAGGCTATGGTGATGGCTCCACCCCCTACCCGTGACTCAGCAGTATCACCCTGCTTCCACGGCTGCCTGGTTTACCTCCACAGGTATTTCCCACCACAATCTCCTCCCTCACATCCCCTCAATCTGTCTCTCCCCAGTCAACAGCAGCCCTTGCCCTAGGATCCACAATCCCTAAACTCCAGCTCCTAGCCATGGTGCCTTCTAGGGGACCAGCATTCCTGTCCGGGGTATGTATGGCTGCAGCAAGGACTGTCTGACTCTCATTCCATTTAGGCTGCCACAGATCAGCTGTTTCACTCTCAGCCTTAAATGTTTCTCCTCTGAATCAGACAATTGCCCCGATGTGGGGATCGGACCCCTGCTTCAGTTCCCCCACCCACCGAGGGCAGGTCCAGTCCTACTAACACTCCTGTTTTTCCTCCTGGTTCCTTTCTCCTACCGAGTTTTGCATGGCTCTATATATTCTTTTCCACTGCTCAGGTCCTCCTGTCCGTTCTCAGCTGGTGTTCTGCATGCACTTCTGTGTCTGAAGGTGTATTACTGATGTATCTGTGGAGAGAGATGTACTCCAGTCCACCTACTGCTCCACCATCTTGTTCTCCCCCTATTTTCAATATAAAATGTTTTGAATGTATAATTAACTGTGGTCGCTTTTATAACTCTTTGTTAAAACGTTTCATACAAATAAATTCACAAATCAGAGCCAGGTTTTTTTCTTGTTTTTGTCTTTTTTTACTATCTTCTGGTCAAGTATACAACGTCCCCAGCACCACCTGGGTCTCGGTTTGATTTGTCATCACCTCCCTAGCCCAACCCATTCCAGTCGCCCAAGCCTCTGCTCTCTTTGCCTGCGGGGAAGTCACTGTCAAGCAGATGGATGGGTACTTTTCAGCCTTAGAGGAAATTTTACTTCAGCAACCCGAGAGCAGTTTGAGAAACAAATGTTTCTGTTGTAAACATCTCACACAGCCATAAACTTCAGCCCCTGTTTACAGCCCCGCAGAGGGTGACCCTGCCCTGCCGTGACCCCTGCAGTTGGGCACTGCGGTTTATGAGCACTCTCCTCTGCAGCGGGAATTGGTGACTCTTTAGTCAGGATGGAGAGAAGCAGAAATCTGGCAGCCACTCTCCAGGGCCTAAGGGAAGGTCCTTCCAGGCTGCAGTCAGCTGCCCACTCAGTTCAGAACCCTCTCTGGGCCTGGAATCGTGGAGGGAAACAGGGGGGCTGGTCCCCACCAGGCCCTGCCTGGCTGTAAGTGCAGGTCCAGCCCAGCCAGAGTCCTTCCTCCTGGCTGACCTCCTCATCGATGGAAGGTCAGCAACTGTCTTTCTAGTCCTAAGATGATACATTACTCTGCTAGCGCTGCTGTAGCGAAACCAAGCTGGGGGGCTTAATCAACAGAACTCTATTGTCTCAGAGTTCTGTAGGCTAAGAAATCCAAGATCAAGTTTTGGCAAGTTTGGTTTCTCCTGAGGTCCTTGTCTTGCAGACGACTGCCTTCTTGCTGTGTCCTTACACTGTCTTTTCTCTGTACATTCACTCCTGGTGTCCCTCTCTCTTTCTCTCTCTGTCTCTCTCTCTTTTTTTTTCAGTGAGGCAAGGTATTATTAACAGGAAAAGAGTACACTACGTGTGGATAGACAGGAACATGGGCAAACTCAGAGGAAGAGTCCCTGAGTTGCCTTCTGGAGTCTCTACGTGGCCAAATTTTCTCTCTGGTTTTGGTCCTCTTTTTGTTTATTATGGAAATATACAGTTATATATAATAATATTCACTTATTTCAAAGTACACTTTAATGAATTTTATTAAGTATACACAATTATGTTACTTCCTTCCTAACCAATATTAACAACAATCCCTTTACAACTGAAGTAAGGGCCCTGAGGAATGGGGAGAAAGCTATTGTGGCTGGCGTTGAGTGGATACGAACTAGAGAGCTCAGAGAGGAAGGCAGGATCTCCCTATCCCTAACACTGTCTGCTCATAATAGAGCATTAAATTTCAACTCTACTTGTTTCTGTTTTCTTAGTAATGTTACATTGAAAGCTATTATATAGGGTATTTCTATTCTAAAAGTGTGCTAAATAAGTAGATTTTAAACATAATTTTATAATTTATTAGTTTCTACTTTTATTTAAAATTTTTTTATAATATTATGTTGGTTTCTGCCATACAATGTTATATGTCAAATATATATAATTAAAAGTAAAAAAAATACATTTTAATTAAAAAATACATTTAATTTAAAAAATTTAAAATTAATTTAAAAATTTAATTAAAAATTAAATAAAATTAATAAAAATACATTTAATAAAGATGTTTATAAAAGTGGTAAAATAATAAATAAATAAAACATTTTCATAAAGCCCAAGTCCCTTTCCCCCCAAAATATGCCCTGTGCCCCTTTGCTCTTGATCCCCTCTCTCTACCCTGGCCGCAGGCAGCCATTGATCTGCTTTCTGTCACTATAGTGTTGCCTCTTCTTGAATTTCATGAACAGAATCATTCAGTACATAGACTTTTCTGCTTGATTTCTTTTATTTAGTATAATGTTTTGAGATTCACTCATATTTTATTTCTTTTCAAGGCTCTGTAGTATTCCATGGTGTGTCTATATTATTTACACTGTTTCCAGTATTTCACCTTTATGAATAATTCTATCATAATTATTTGCATGCATTTTTCATGGGGATATATATTTTTATTTCTCTCTAATGAATACTTATGGATGGAATTGCTGGAAAAGATCAGTTTTCATTCCAGTGCCAAAGAATGTTCAAACTACTGCACAATTGTGCTCATTTCACATGCTATCAAGCTAATGCTCAAAATCCTTCAAACTAGGATTCAACAGGAAGTGAACCGAGAAATTCCTGGATTTAGAAAAGGTAGAGGAACAGGAGATTAAATTGCCAACATCTGTTGCATTGTAAAAAAAACAAGGGAATTCCAGGAGAACATCTACTTCTCTTTCATTGATTATGTTAAAGCCTTTGACTTGTGGATCACAACAAATTGTGGAAAATTCTTAAAGAGATGGGAATACCAGACCACCTCACCTACCTCCCAAGGAACCTGTATACAGGTCAAGAAGCAACAGTTAGAACCAGACATGGAATGATGGACTGGTTCCAAATTGGGAAAAGAGTACATCAAGGCTGTATATTGTCACCCTGCTTATTTAACTTCTATGCAGAGTACATCATGCAAAATGCTGAACTGGATGAAGCACAAGCTGGAATCAAGAAATATCAACAACCTCAGACTTGCAGCAAAGAGAAACTTAAGAGCTTCTAGATGAAGGTGAAAGAAGAGAGTGAAAAAGCTGGCCTAAAACTCAGCATTCAAAAAATGAAGATCATGGCATCTGGTCCCATCACTTCATGGGAAATAGATGGGGAAACAATGGAATCAGTGACAAACTTTATTTTCCTGGATTCCAAAATCACTGTGGATGATGACTGTAGCCTTGAAATTAAAAGATGCTTGCTCCTTGAGAAAAAAGCTATGCCAAACCTAGACAACATATTAAAAAGCAGAGACATCACTTTGCTGACAAAGATCCATCTAGTCAAAGTCATGGTTTTCCCAATAGTCATGTACAGATGTGAGAGTTGGATCATAAAGAAGTATGAGTGCCGAAGAATTGATACTTTCTAACTGTGGTGCTGGAGAAGACTCTGGATAGTACCTTGGATTGCAAGGAGATCATCCCTGCCAATCCTGAAGGAAATCAGTCCTGAATATTCATTGAAGGACTAATACTGAAGCTCCAATACTTTGGCCACCTGATGTGAAGAGCTGACTCATTGGAAAAGACCCTGATGCTGGGAAAGATTGAAGACAGGAGTAGAAGGGGGTGACAGAGGATGAGATGGTTGGATGGCATCACCAACTTGATGGACATGAGTTTCAGGAAACTCTGGGAGACAGTGAAAGACAGGGAAGCCTGCTGCTGCTGCTGCTAAGTCACTTCAGGTGTGTCCGACTCTGTGCGGCTCCATAGACGGCAGCCCACCAGGCTCCCACCATCCCTGGGATTCTCCAGGCAAGAACACTGGAGTGGGTTGCCGTTTCTTTCTCCAATGCATGAAAGTGAAAAGTGAAAGTGAAGTTGCTCAGTCATGTTCGACTCTTAGCGATCCCATGGACTGCAGCCTACCAGGCTCCTCCGTCCATGGGATTTTCCAGGCAAGAGTACTGGAGTGGGGTGCCATTGCCTTCTCCAGGGAAGCCTAGTGTGCTGCAATCCATGGGGCTGCAAAGAGTCGGACATGACTTAGCAACTGAACAACAACAATAAATGAATATTTAACATTATAAAATACTGTTATATTGCTTTGCAAAATGGCCATAATATTTTTCATTCTTACCAGGAATGCAGGAGAGAGAGTTCACATTGCTCCACATCCTTACCAACCTCACCAACCCTTGTTATTGATGTCTTTATTTTTTTTTTTTTAATTTTTTTATTAGTTGGAGGCTAATTACTTCACAACATTTCAGTGGGTTTTGTCATACATTGATATGAATCAGCCATAGATTTACACTTATTCCCCATCCCGATCCCCCCTCCCACCTCCCTCTCCACCCGATTCCTCTGGGTCTTCCCAGTGCACCAGGCCGGAGCACTTGTCTCATGCATCCCACCTGGGCTGGTGATCTGTTTCACCATAGATAGTATACATGCTGTTCTTTTGAAACATCCCACCCTCACCTTCTCCCACAGAGTTCAAAAGTCTGTTCTGTATTTCTGTGTCTCTTTTTCTGTTTTGCATATAGGGTTATCGTTACCATCTTTCTAAATTCCATATATATGTGTTAGTATGCTGTAATGTTCTTTATCTTTCTGGCTTACTTCACTCTGTATAAGGGGCTCCAGTTTCATCCATCTCATTAGGACTGGTTCAAATGAATTCCTTTTGACGGCTGAGTAAAATTCCATGGTGTATATGTACCACAGCTTCCTTATCCATTCATCTGCTGATGGGCATCTAGGTTGCTTCCATGTCCTGGCTATTATAAACAGTGCTGCGATGAACATTGGGGTGCACGTGTCTCTTTCAGATCTGGTTTCCTCAGTGTGTATGCCCAGAAGTGGGATTGCTGGGTCATATGGCAGTTCTATTTCCAGTTTTTTAAGGAATCTCCACACTGTTCTCCATAGCGGCTGTACTAGTTTGCATTCCCACCAACAGTGTAAGAGGGTTCCCTTTTCTCCACACCCTCTCCAGCATTTATTGCTTGTAGACTTTTGGATAGCAGCCATCCTGACTGGCGTGTAATGGTACCTCATTGTGGTTTTGATTTGCATTTCTCTGATAATGAGTGATGTTGAGCATCTTTTCATGTGTTTGTTAGCCATCTGTATGTCTTCTTTGGAGAAATGTCTGTTTAGTTCTTTGGCCCATTTTTTGATTGGGTCATTTATTTTTCTGGAATTGAGCTGCAGGAGTTGCTTGTATATTTTTGAGATTAATCCTTTGTCTGTTTCTTCATTTGCTATTATTTTCTCCCAATCTGACGGCTGTCTTTTCACCTTACTTATAGTTTCTTTGTAGTGCAAAAGCTTTTAAGTTTCATTAGATCCCATTTGTTTAGTTTTTGCTTTTATTTCCAATATTCTGGGAGGTGGGTCATAGAGGATCTTGCTGTGATTTATGTCAGAGAGTGTTTTGCCTATGTTCTCCTCTAGGAGTTTTATAGTTTCTGGTCTTACATTTAGATCTTTAATCCATTTTGAGTTTATTTTTGTGTATGGTGTTAGAAAGTGTTCTAGTTTCATTCTTTTACAAGTGGTTGACCAGTTTTCCCAGCACCACTTGTTAAAGAGGTTGTCTTTTTTCCATTGTATATCCTTGCCTCCTTTGTCAAAGATAAGGTGTCCATAGGTTCGTGGATTTATCTCTGGGCTTTCTATTCTGTTCCATTGGTCTATATTTCTGTCTTTGTGCCAGTACCATACTGTCTTGATGACTGTGGCTTTGTAGTAGAGTCTGAAGTCAGGTAGGTTGATTCCTCCAGTTCCATTCTTCTTTCTCAAGATTACTTTGGCTATTCGAGGTTTTTTGTATTTCCATACAAATTGTGAAATTCTTTGGTCTAGTTCTGTGAAAAATACCGTTGGTAGCTTGATAGGGATTGCATTGAATCTATAGATTGCTTTGGGTAGAATAGCCATTTTGACAATATTGATTCTTCCAATCCATGAACACGGTATGTTTCTCCATCTGTTTGTGTCCTCTTTGATTTCTTTCATCAGTGTTTTATAGTTTTCTATGTATAGGTCTTTTGTTTCTTTAGGTAGATATACTCCTAAGTATTTTATTCTTTTTGTTGCAATGGTGAATGGTATTGTTTCCTTAATTTCTCTTTCTGTTTTTTTTTTGTTAGTATATAGGAATGCAAGGGATTTCTGTGTGTTAATTTTATATCCTGCAACTTTACTATATTCATTGATTAGTTCTAGTAATTTTCTGGTAGAGTCTTTAGGGTTTTCTATGTAGAGGATCATGTCATCTGCAAACAGTGAGAGTTTCACTTCTTCTTTTCCTATCTGGATTCCTTTTACTTCTTTTTCTGCTCTGATTGCTGTGGCCAAAACTTCCAACACTATGTTGAATAGTAGTGGTGAGAGTGGGCACCCTTGTCTTGTTCCTGATTTCAGGGGAAATGCTTTCAATTTTTCACCATTGAGGGTGATGCTTGCTGTGGGTTTGTCATATATAGCTTTTATTATGTTGAGGTATGTTCCTTCTATTCCTGCTTTTTGGAGAGTTTTAATCATAAATGAGTGTTGAATTTTGTCAAAGGCTTTCTCTGCATCTATTGAGATAATCATATGGTTTTTATCTTTCAATTTGTTAATGTGGTGTATTACATTGATTGATTTGCGGATATTGAAGAATCCTTGCATTCCTGGGATAAAGCCCACTTGATCGTGGTGTATGATTTTTTTTAATATGTTGTTGGATTCTGTTTGCTAGAATTTTGTTAAGGATTTTTGCATCTATGTTCATCAGTGATATTGGCCTGTAGTTTTCTTTTTTTGTGGCATCTTTGTCAGGTTTTGGAATTAGGGTGATGGTGGCCTCATAGAATGAGTTTGGAAGTTTACCTTCTTCTGCAATTTTCTGGAAGAGTTTGAGTAAGGTAGGTGTTAGCTCTTCTCTAAATTTTTGGTAGAATTCAGCTGTGAAGCCATCTGGTCCTGGGCTTTTGTTTGCTGGAAGATTTTTGATTACGGTTTCGATTTCCTTGCCTGTGATGGGTCTGTTAAGATCTTCTATTTCTTCCTGGTTCAGTTTTGGAAAGTTATACTTTTCTAAGAATTTGTCCATTTCATCCAAGTTGTCCATTTTATTGGCATAGAGCTGCTGGTAGTAGTCTCTTATGATCCTTTGTATTTCAGTGTTGTCTGTTGTGATCTCTCCATTTTCATTTCTAATTTTGTTAATTTGGTTCTTCTCTCTTTGTTTCTTAATGAGTCTTGCTAATGGTTTGTCAATTTTGTTTATTTTTTCAAAAAACCAGCTTTTAGCTTTGTTGATTTTTGCTATGGTCTCTTTAGTTTCTATTGCATTTATTTCTGCCTTAATTTTTAAGATTTCTTTCCTTCTGCTAACTCTGGGGTTCTTCATTTCTTCCTTCTCTAATTGCTTTAGGTGTAGAGTTAGGTTATTTATTTGGCTTTTTTCTTGTTTCTTGATGTAAGCCTGTAATGCTATGAACCTTCCCCTTAGCACTGCTTTTACAGTGTCCCATAGGTTTTGGGTTGTTGTGTTTTCATTTTCATTCATTTCTATACATATTTTGATTTCTTTTTTGATTTCTTCTATGATTTGTTGGTTATTCAGAAGCGTGTTATTTAGCCTCCAGGTGTTTGAATTTTTAACAATTTTTTTCCTGTAATTGAGATCTAATCTTACTGCACTGTGGTCAGAAAAGATGACTGGAATGATTTCAATTTTTTTGAATTTTCCAAGACTAGATTTATGGCCCAGGATGTGATCTATTCTGGAGAAGGTTCCGAAAAAAAAAAAAAAAAAGGTGAAGTTGCTTGTTTTGGGGTGAAATGTCCTATAGATATCAATTAGGTCTAGCTGGTCCATTGTGTCATTTAAAGTTTGTGTTTCCTTGTTAATTTTCTGTTTAGTTGATCTATCCATAGTTGTGAGTGGGGTATTAAAGTCTCCCACTATTATTGTGTTACTATTAATTCCCTCTTTCATACTCGTTAGCGTTTGCCGTACATATTGTGGTGCTCCTATGTTGGGTGCATATATATTTATAATTGTTATATCTTCTTCTTTGATTGATCCTTTGATCATTATGTAGTGTCCTTCTTTGTCTCTTTTCACATCCTTTATTTGAAAGTCTATTTTATCTGATATGAGTATTGCGACTCCTGCTTTCTTTTGGTCTCCGTTTGCATGAAATATTTTTTTTCCAGCCCTTCACTTTTAGTCTGTATGTGTCTCTTGTTTTGAGGTGGGTCTCTTGTAGACAGCATATATAGGGGTCTTGTTTTTGTATCCATTCAGCCAATCTTTGTCTTTTGGTTGGGGCATTCAACCCATTTACATTTAGGGTAATTATTGATAGGTGTGGTCCCGTTGCCATTTACTTTGTTGTTTTGGGTTCACGTTTATACAACCTTTCTGCATTTCCTGTCTAGAGAAGTTCCTTTAGCATTTGTTGAAGAGCTGGTTTGGTAGTGCTGAATTCTCTCAGCTTTTGCTTATCTGTAAAGCTTTTGAGTTCTCCTTCATATCTGAATGAGATCCTTGCTGGATACAGTAATCTAGGTTGTAGGTTATTCTCTTTCATTACTTTCAGGACGTCCTGCCATTCCCTTCTGGCTTGGAGGGTTTCTATTGATAGATCAGCTGTTATCCTTATGGGAATCCCTTTGTGTGTTATTTGTTGTTTTTCCCTTGCTGCTTTTAATATTTGTTCTTTGTGTTTGATCTTTGTCAGTTTGATTAATATGTGTCTTGGGGTGTTTTGCCTTGGGTTTATCCTGTTTGGGACTCTCTGGGTTTCTTGGACTTGAGTGGCTATTTCCTTCCCCATTTTAGGGAAGTTTTCAGCTATTATCGCCTCAAGTATTTTCTCATGGCCTTTCTTTTTGTCTTCTTCTTCTGGGACTCCTATGATTCGAATGTTGGGGCGTTTCACAGTGTCCCAGAGGTCCCTGAGGTTGTCCTCATTTCTTTTGATCCTTTTTTCTTTTTTCCTCTCTGCCTCATTTATTTCCACCATTTTATCTTCTACCTCACTTATCCTATCTTCTGCCTCCGTTATTCTACTCTTGGTTCCCTCCAAAGTGTTTTTGATCTCATTCATTGCATTGTTCATTTTTAATTGACTCTTTTTTATTTCTTCTAGGTCTTTATTAAACAATTCTTGTATCTTTTCAATCTTTGTCTCCAGGCTATTTATCTGTAACTCCATTTTGTTTTCAAGATTTTGGATCATTTTTATTATCATTATTCTAAATTCTTTTTCAGGTAGATTCCCTATCTCCTCCTCTTTTGTTTGACTTGGTGGGCATTTTTCATGTTCCTTTACCTGTTGGGTATTTCTTTGCCTTTTCATCTTGTTTAGATTGCTGTGTCTGGAGTGGACTTTCTGTATTCTGGAGGTCTGTGGTTCCTTTTTATTGTGGAGGATTTACCCAGTGGGTGGGGTTAGACGGTTGGCTTGTCAAGGTTTCCCGGTTAGGGAAGCTTGCGTCAGTGTTCTGGTGCGTGGAACTTGATTTCTTCTTTTTGGAGAGCAATGGAGTGCCCAGTAATGAGTTTTGAGCTGGGTCTATGTGTTAGGTGTCACCTTGGGCAGTCTGTATGTTGACATTCGGGGCTATGTTCCTGTGTTGCTGGAGAATTTGCGTGGTATGTCTTGCTCTAAAACTTACTGGCTCTTGGGTGGTGGTTGGTTTCAGTGTAGGTATGCAGGCTTTTGGACGGTCACTTATTGCTTAAAGTTCCATGTAGTCAGGAGTTTTCTGGTGTTCTCAGGTTTTGGGCTTAAGTTTCCTGCCTCTGGATTTCAGTTTTATTCTTCCTGTAGTCTCAGGACTTCTCCAACTATACAGCACTCATAATAAAACTTCTAGGTTAATGGCGAAAAGATTCTCCCCTGTTAGGGACACCCAGAGAGGTTCACAGAGTTACATGAACAGGAGAAAAGGGAGGAGGGAGATAGAGATGAGCAGGAGGAGAAAAAGGGGGACTCAAGAGGAGAGAGACAGATCTACGCAGCTGTCTGTTCCCAGAGTGTTCTCCGTATCTCAGACACCTACAAGGATTCACAGAATTGGATTGGGAAGAGAAGGGGAAAGGATGAAATAGAGGTGTTCTGAGGTAGAAAACAGAGAGTCAAGATTGGGAGAGAATAATCTTTGGTTTAAAGATAGGGCTTCTCTTTTTTTTTTTTTTGGTAAGGTTATAGTGTAGTGAAAATGAAAATGAAGAGTAGTAGAGGAGTACTAGAGGACTTTAAAAGAAATAAGAGAAAAAGAAAAATAGAAAATAAAAGAGAAAACGGAAAGAAAAAAAAGAAGAAAAAAGAAAAAAAAGAAAAAGAAAAAAAAGAAAGAAAAAACAAAAAAAAAAAAAAAAGAAAGAAAGAAAGAAAAAAAAAAAATTTTTTTTTTTCCCCTAATTAAAAAAATTGTAAAAATCTATGTAAATGAAAGTTAAGGAGTAATGGGGGAGTAATAGGGAATTTTAAAGGAAAATAAAAGAGAAAAAATAAAAAAGAAAAATATAAAAAGAAAAAAAAATTTTTTTTTTTTTTTCCTTACTTAGAAAAAAAAGTAAAAATATATCTAGGAGTTTCTCTGGAGCTGCTGCGGTCAGTGTGGGTTCGGCTCAGTTTCAGATAGCTCCTCGTTCCAGCTTACACTTCTCGATATCTACAGGGCCCTTCCAGTGAAGTCGGTGTTTTCTAGAGGGATTTTAATCTGTTGCACCAGTCCCTTCTGAAGCGGTTCCCTTTGTTTATTTGGCTTCTGTTTGCCGGTCTCTTCAGACCCTCATTTCCGCCCTGACACAGGCGGGCGGAGGTGGACTCTTATTCAGTCAGCTAGTTCCGTTGCGCTGCTGGGAGGGGCTGACGCTGCGGGGAGGGGCTGGCCCTGCGGGGGCGGGCTGGCGCTGCCGGGAGGGGCTGACGCTGCTTTCTCCGTCTGCCGCTGCTCAGGCTGCCGGCTGTTCTATATGGAGCGCGCCCCGCGCTGCGCTAGGTTCCAGCCCTCGGGTGTTACACAAAAGCGCGGAAGGAAAAGCCGCGCCCGCTCTCCGCGCCCTCCCTGCCAGAGCGGTCCAGGCAGCGAGGGGCTTGATGGGCGCACTATCCCCAGGTGTGGCGCACTCACTCCCTTCCGCGGACCCAGTCTCAGTTTCCGCTGGCGCCAGTCGGGTGCGCGCGCCTTCCGCCCTCTGCGTCCCCAGCCCCAGTCCCCGCCCGCGCCGGTCGGGTGCCTGCGCCCTGTGTCTCGCCGCGACCTTCCCCTTCCCCCTGCCTCCTGCCTCCGGCGGGGCTGGGCGGGTCCGCAGCCTGCGACCTCTTCTTGGGACTTTCTCCGTCCCTTTGTTCTGCGAACGGCCGGCAGTGTGTTCCGGCCGGTCAACTCTCTCCCCCTTGGTCTCCCACAGTTCAAGTTGGCACCTCACAGAAGCTCCCTCCGATTGTCCTCAGGGCACTCAGGCCCGGACCCTAGCCCAAGCAAGGCCGCCTAAGACTCCCTTCCCGGGACGGGTCTCCGTCCTTAGCTCTTTTGTCTCACTTTTTATCCTTTATATTTTGTCCTACCTCCTTTCGAAGACAATGGTCTGCTTTTCTGGGCGCCTGATGACCTCAGCTAGCGATCAGAAGTTGTTTTGTGAGGTTTGCTCTGCATTCAGTTATTCTTTTGATGAATTTGTAGGAGAGAAAGTGGTCTCCCCGTCCTACTCCTCCGCCATCTTGGCTCCTCCTCCTCCTGATGTCTTTAACTTTAGTCATTCCAGTGGGTGTGTAGTGGTATCACATTGTGGTTTTAATTAGCATTTCTCTGAGGACTAGTGATGTTGAATATGTTTATCATATGCTTGTTGGCCACTTGTATATCTTCTTTCGGGAAATGTCTGTCTCAAACTTGCCCATTTTTTTTTTATTACATTTTTTCCTTCTTTTAATTAAGTTGTAAGAGTTCTTTAATCTGAATACCAGCTCTTTGTCTTGAAAAATTGTTTTTAGTCCATGGCTAACCTTTGTGTTTTCAAATTCTCTTATAAGGACACTAATCAGATTGGACTAGGACCCACCATAATTTTAACTTAGGGCCTTTAGAGAGATAATTATCTCCAAATACAGTCACATTCTAAGATGGCGAGGGTTAGAGCTTCAACATATGATTCTCTTTTTTGTTGGCAAGGTGGGGAGACACAATTCAGACACAATTCCCATAATAGATGGGAGGGAATTACCTTATAGGGAACAAGTAACAAAATAGAAAGTGAAGAAAAATAACATTTATTAAGTAAAATAGTAGAGCTTGGCATTTCAAGTATAACATCTATGGTTCTGTTAAGACTCTAAGAGCCAGTGTTATATAGTAATTTATTGTCTTTCTGGGGCTATGATTTGAGTTTTGCATCTTGCAAGCCCATAGGTAGTTATGTTAATGAATGGCCCAGAATCCTTACCTAAAAGGGGCTCTGTTCTTCTGTACACATTTTACAAAGGAAATGGTATTGTCCAGAAATTTTTGAGAACCTGAGAATATCTATCAACGTGTGTTTCCCATTTGTTATGGGCCTGTCATGACCTATGTCCAGCACACGTTCATTTAGGCAGATGTGTGTCAATCACTAGTCCCCTTTCCTCCTCCCTGAGTGCCTGAAACAGGTGTGCTATCTTGTTCACAGCAGTGCTGCATCTTAATAAATGAAGAAACTGAGGCTCAAAATGTTTAAGGACTTAGAAGCCCTAACCAGAAGGTGACAGTGAAAATGGTCCGGAGGGGAGGGGAGGGTTGGGGTTAGAGCCTTAAGAAGCAGAAAGAAGAGCAGATAAATAAATGAACAATATGCTAATTAATCCGGTGGAAGATCCAGATATGGATACTTGTGTCCCTGGCTTGAGCTTTCTGTTGAAGGCTCCTCTCCGGCCTGGCTCAGGGTTGGAGAAGGTAGGCCAGGACCAGGGCTAGAAGCCACAGGAAACAGGGCTCACTGATGCTACCGCCAGAGGGAAGACGCTTCATTTCTCCAGCAGGTGGCGCCATCTAGCTGGTTATCCGCAAAGAGCCTGCTCTGGATGGAAAAATGGCTGTGTGAGGTACTCCCAAATTCCAGGTGCCGAGGAGCTGCCACTGCACCATGAGGACGCTGGCCTGGCGCCCTCTCCTGGGGCGCGCGCCAGAGGGTATTTGTGATCACCCGGAAAATCTGATCTTTACCTGCAGGTTCCCTGGAAAGAAGGAAAATGTCTGTGTGGCTGGGCTTGCTGGCAGGCGTGGCCAGTGGGCACAGCTCCAGGGTCAACCAGAATCCTCTGCTTTCCCTCAGCAGCCTGAAGCTCTCTCTGAAACAGGGTGAAAGACTTCTTAGTAGCCAAGAAAGGAAACTTCTCCCTGAAAATCTTGTCTCTTCACCCAGAAACTGGCCAGTTCCATTTTCTCGCTGCCTTTGAGATGTGAAAGGTCTTGGGATAAATATTTTAAAGGATTTTCCTAAATATGCCCATTTGGATTTGAATTCATATGTCTAAAGGACCGGGGAGAACTTAGGTCTTTCCTGTCCTGGTACTCACAGTTTTGTGCTATAGAATGTCAGCCACAGTATGGTGGTTGCAGGTACAGATGCTGAATTCAAATCTAGACACTTCTATGACTTGCTATGTGACCTGGGGAGGTTTCTCAACCTCTCTGTGCCTCAGTGGCCTCTTCAATAACTATCCTCTCATGAGTTTAACATCACGATTAAGTTTAATAAATGTAAAATGCTTAGGGACAGTGTCTGATGCACAGTTATTATAACAAAGCAGTTATTGCCACCAGTTGAGCACAGGGCAATTTTCTCAACCAGTTCATTGTAACACTAACATCCGACAAGCAGTAGCTTCCCAGTAATGCTGAACTGGACTTAACTGGGTGATAGAAGAGCTGCTAGCAAGGAGTAAGGGGATGGGACAGTCCATACTAGTGGCTGGAGGGCCACAGGGGTACCCACTCCCCTTCCCAAGAGGGACCTGCTGTTCATGCCACCAAGACGCAAAACTTGGGGCAGAAGAGTGATGGGAGAGGGTGTGAGTGCTGCAGCTTGTATCTGGGGTGCCAGAAGCAGAAGGGGGCATCCATCTGGATCCATGCCTAAGAAATAGGAATAAAGCCCAGTTTCAAGGGAGGGGCTGGAAGAAGCCATGCCCCTGGGAGGCTGGTCAACCAGCCTGAGCTGGGAAAAACCAGGAATCAGAGACTGAAGCTGGTGAGGGGTCAAGCCACACATGGCCCCAGCAGGGAACAAGGTTCAGCTGGGCACACAGGAGACCATTAGGGACTTCAGTTTCCTTTGTCACCCCCGACACCAGACTCAGGTAGAGCATCAGGCCAAGTTGGGGCTGATGAATAAACTGTAGCAACCTCTCTGGTGCCTTCAAGAGACCTGAAGAGTGGGTGCCTTCTACAGACCTCACACCCGCTTAATTGTTGGATCCTGAGTGGCGGGGTGGGGGTCAGCGAGAGGAGCATGTCTCAAGGAGGGGGCTGAGCAGTGACTTTTTGTCAGTTCAGAAGTACTTTAAAAGTTCAACAAATTGGCCATGTCTGTAACTCAGATGAACTCCAGCCAGCCCTGGCTTTCCTCTTCTTTATCCCTACAGTCATCTTGCTCACTGGCCCGCTGAGGGTGTAAAGGGGCAGGCAGCTGGAAAGGGCTGGGAAGGAAGGCACTGTCTAACCACTGCATTACTGTTTTATTCCCACAGCATCTGGAGTGTCTCTCAGATAGGATGAGACAGGATGTGTCTTGGTGGTGAAACCTCATGGTAAAGAGCTAGAGGCTCTGCTCTCAGCCTGCCTGAATTTGAATTATGATTCCACCAATCCCAAGCTGTGTGACTTGGGGGGACGTCAGTTGCTTTCTTTGTGTCTCAAATTCCTCCTTTCTAAAATGAGAGCAATAATAGTGCCTCCCATACAAGATGCTATGAGGATGAACTGACCAATGCATGCAATGCATTTGGAGCAGCTATAACTATTTATACTTACAATACTTAGAACCACTCAATATACATTAAATTTCATCACTAAGTACACATTAAATTTGCATCCTATCTCAAACTGCATAGTCTCTGCCCTGAGGACACATAAGCTTTCGGGAAGGGACTGTGAACTCTGTGTCAGTCCTCAGATTAATGACTACAAGAGTGATTAGTGGCAGAAAAGATAACCCAGTTTCTTTTTCCTCCTTCTTCCACCTAAGTGGATGCTTGGCCTCTGATCTACAAGGGTGAGGGAGAACTGAAAGCAGAACTAGCCAGAAGTCATCATGGTTTTATTTCTCAAGGTCTTGGTCTCCAAGGGGAGGGGAGGTTGGAGGCAGACAGGGAGAGCACCTTGGACGAAGCACGCAGGGATAAGGATTTACTCCGAGACTGGCGGGATCTGAGGAGAGAAGCCCAGGGGCTGGAGAGACCTTGGTGGTGGCCTGCTCCAGGCTGCCCTTGGGACCCCTTCCCTGTGCATGTTCATGAATTTTGTAGTTGCAGGCCCAGCTCCATCTGTGGCTATTTTCTGCTGCAGAGATCTGGCCACTGCAGGAGTCTTTCAGTCAGAGCACACTTAGCAGTGAATGGCAGCAGCATTGCCCATTACAAACACCTTCCACTCCCATTCCTGCTGGTGTATGAAGGGTTTTATAGACTGCTCTGATTTGGGTGGAAATAGAACAGCTCTGAGCTTGCTACCTATTACCTGGAAGACATTTCCCATAAAGTTTTTTTTTTTTTTTGCATCATCCACCATGTACTCTAGCAGCAGCTGAAGGTTTAACCATCTTGTGCTCACACAGGAATGGGTATATTGACTGTGCCATGGTGAGACCCGTGGCTTGGACACACATGTGCTGGAATGGATTGGCACCATTCTCATGATAGTAATTGTTATTAAGCTGCAGGCTATGTGAGGGGCTGGGGTCCTGATCCAGTCCCCCCAGTCCCGCCAGCTGCCAGAGCTGACCTGAGCTGAGCTTTAGGCACGGCCCCCTCCCTGGCCCGTATGTTGCTGTCACCTGTAACCCAGCATACATATTTTAATTTGATTTTTCTGGCTTCCACCACAGAGCAGGAAGCCAGGTCCCTGGTTGTACGGAGGAGTGGGTGGGGCATACCAGGTCCCTGAGGAGCCTGGAGGTGAAGCAGGCAGAGCCACCAAAATCAAATCTCCCTGACTTCATGACTAGGGCTGCTGAAAATTGGCTAGTTCCTCGGGGGAGGCAGGGAAAGTCCAGGCTGTAAACTTCTTGAAATGTTGCAGGCTTCTTTCCTTTTCTTCTCCCTCTGTCTGCATCAGTGTTTTAACAGCACTTGCTCAGCCTCCCTCTGCGTGTCGCTTGGGACCTGGCCTGGCTGGGGGGCTGGCCTGGCAGCGAATGGACCGCGTGGACAGAACCGACTGCCTGGCCCTGGATCCTGGGTGATTCTTTCCTCCAAAGCCGTGGACGACTGCTTTTTCTTGACGGGATGCTGTGCTGATGCTATCCTGATGGCCCGGGGTCCTGTGCCACATGACGGGGAGGAGGGTGTGGGGAGGAGGGAAAGAGTGGCTGCAAAGCCCCTGTTGGTTGCTGTAGCAACGTTCAGAAATGACTGGAGATCAATAGCAGCAGCCTGAATTTTATTTGCTTTTATTTTCTCTTCAGGGACAGCATCACGCCTAAAAATAAAAATGGCAGAAACCAACTGCTGGGCTAGTTACTGCCACTGTGATGGCTCCTGGGTCTGGAAGGTTCAGAGCAGAGGAGAGAGAAACAGGGGTCTTGTGGGTTTCAAGGGTGGGAGGTGGGGATCAGAGAACGAGCCATGTGTATGGTGGCGGGGGCGGGGTGGTAGTGGAGGGGACTGGGACCCCTGCCAGGCCATTTCGCCTGCTTTGTAGCCACACAGTTTGGCAGCCTGGTCTCTCTCAGGAGGGAAAAATCAATAGTGCTATCTGCACATTTGTGCCTCTCTCAGCTTCTGACCACTTTAACTTTCATAAAGAGGCATCAAGGAGTATAAATAGAGCACAGAGGTGGGGAGTTGGATTCCTGCTGTTGCTGAATTCTTGTGGGGGCAGAAAAGACCGTGGAGCTAGTCCATTCAGGATGCTTGGAAAGAAATCATGAAGGCCAAGTCTAAGCCCCTAGGCAGAGAATCAACGGTCCCGTTTAGGTGAAGTTATTTCTGACACCCTGTAAGACTGTGTGCTGAGATTCCCAGCACAGGTCATCCTAGCACTCCTGCCTTAAAAACCTGAATCAGCACTGCTTTACAGATTACAAAGTGCATGGTATCCATTCTCCCCTATGACGATCCTTGCACTCTGTGGGGTGTGCAGAGTATATTGTGGGTTGATTGATTGGCTGATCAATATGTCCTTCAATCATTCGTGCACTCATTCATACAAATATGTATTAGGTAACTGCAGTGGACCATTCACCCTTCAGGTGAAAGGAGATTTCTATGCCCTCAAGGAGAAGACAGTCTAGTTGAGGAGGCAGGCTCTAGGAAAACGAACAGATTATCTAACATGTGAGATGGTGTCAGTGCTGTGGAGAAAAATGAAGGTTGGGCACAGGGTGTAGGACATGGAGCTGGGTGCTGGTGGCAATCTACTTTTCATACCAAGGCGTGGGGAATGCCTTTGGTATTTGAGAAGAATCTTGAAGGAGGTGAAGGTGTGTGAGCTCTCAGCGCTCTGGAGGAAAGCATTGCAGATAGCAGATTCAAGTTCGAACGCTCTAAGGCATGAATGTGCTATTGTTTGAGGTGGAGTAAGGCAGCCAGCATGGCTGGAGTGGGAGAATGAAGGGCAGAGAGGTGGAGGGTGTCACAGGGAGCCAGGGACTAGTGATATTGGACGAGAGGCCCTGCTAGGACTTGTGGGGATGATGCAGGGTTCCCACAGCAGAGAGACATAGTTGATTTACATTCGGAAGGGATCATCTACTATTTTACCACAATTTAAAAAATTGCCTGCTAAAAGGTTGATGTTGGGTGGTGGGAGGGAGGAGTGAGAAGGCTGTGGGTGGAGGCTTGGACCAGACAGGCCAGGGAGGTCCAGCAAGAGTGGAGAGAAATGCTGGGCTTCTGGATATATTCCGAAGTCATCACTAGCAGGATTTACTGAGAGATTAGATATGGTTTGTGATGAATTTAATATTTAATGTTAGAAGGAAAACGTTATATAGTTAGGGTAACCATTAGCATATAATGAGAATTATAGAATACAAATGTATCATTTATTCAAATATCACCCCATCCCTTTCATTTTATCACACTCTGCATTTTACAAAATGTTTTCACAAGTCCTTTCACTGAGTCTTCAAACTATCCCCAACGAAAATTAGGGCTTGAATTTCAAGGTGAGAAAATGGAATAGATCAGAAAGAAGAAATGATTTTCCCAAGGTAACTCACCTATTTTCATTTTATGTTTTATTTACTGAGGTCTGTCCCTTATTGCAGAGTCAAAGTTCTGACTTGAAACCCAGAAACCACATTTGGCTGTGGTTGCTTTCTCACCAGTCTCCCCACGAGAGCATGAGTTTCAGAACTCAGCCTCTGCCTCATCATTTTTGTACATGCTGCTTAAATTCTGTGCTGCTCACCTGAATAGGATGCTCAGGTGCCCCTGGGACCTGGCAGGCACGCTGAAACCAGACTCAGCAGAGGGCAAGAGAGCGCGGTCAATCTGCACACTGTGGAATGACTCATCACCCCAGCAAGTGGGGTTTGAGAGCCAGAATTCCAATTCTCTAGCAATGAATGATCCCAAGTGCGTGGTCCAGGAAGGGCTGGGTAAGCAGCTCTTCCTAGCTGTCCACTCTGAATCCTTTTTGAAAGATTATTGACATTGAACTCAGGTCCATGCCTCTCCTAGTCTGGCTTCAAATGGTCCTTTGCCCATAATATGCCCTTGTTGTTGATGAAGCAGATACAGGGCAAGCAAGCAAGGGCAACAACACCTTGTCTTTGACGCTCCTCTCAGAGTATCTTAATTGCCGAGTTGAACCAGCATCTCAGGTTTCTTGGCGAGCTTCTCTCCAGAAGTTGCAGTTGGGAGGATCTTCCTTGTGGAGAGCTCTCAGAATGTGGTGAGTTCTTGGCTGTGCTTCGCTGGGAAACTCTGAGCACCAGTGTAGGGCATGTATTTCAGAATCATCCCGGTAAGGAGTGAAGGAGACAGGATAATTATATACGGACTTCTCAGTCATTTGTTGTTGTGCTGGGAGAGCAAAGTAGACTCGTAGATGAGAGAGAGCCCACAGATAAGGAAATATAATATTTGAGGCTGGAAATCTGGACTGCTTGCTCTGAAGGGTAAGAACCAGGGATAGGGCTGTTGGCTTCAGCAAGTGGAAACAGATGACTTCATAGGATTTGCAAGTGACCACCACAGAAGTGAAGGCCAGGAACCATGCCTATGAAATCTTTCTAGAACCTGGATCTCTGTGGTTGTTCTGTATAGGTCTGAGTCCTTGATCTTTTCTTATATATCTCAGGATTAGAACAGGATTCTTACTGTCTCAGTTTTGATTGAAGAATCAAATTTTGGCAGGAACAAACTAGTTTATTCCAATGCTTCCACTGTGGATAATTCCCAAAGTAAATGGCCAAGAACTGTTCAAGCCGGTCCATGAGCAATTTGTTTGCAGTCTCCAATGACATGAGGAACTTGAACCAGAAAATAGATCAGCTACATTGCTAAGCACATTGTTTAGTTCAGCTGACTTTTTTTTTTTTTTAATAGCAAGACTTTATTGATGAAGGAAGCAGCAATGCATTGGTTTATAACCCATCACAGGCTCTGTATCTTGTTTGCCAGAACCACTCTCTGAGCAACACTGATTTAGGGCTCTTAACCTTCTTTTCATGTTGAGGTATAAAAGAGTTGGGAAGAATATTTTTTTTTTTTTTTTGGACAGGTGCTGGTGTGCCTATTCCTGACATCAAGAATAATGAGAAGTACTTCTATGGAACTACTCTATGACATTGGTAAGAGTTGCACTTAGAAATCTAAAGGATGAGAGAGAAGCTTGCAACAGATGGATGAGCTGAAGAAGAGGTGACCAGAATCACACTTGCCCATGTTTCTAGAATTAATTAGGACAAGGGTTGCCTGAGTGTTTCCCACTGAGCAGATGAAGGCTCTTGATGAGGGAATGGGTCGGGGTCATCTTCACTGCTGTGCAATAGGCTGCTTGCAGGGCTGATGGGACCTCAGCCAAAAAAACAAAACAAAACTCTAGGGATGGGCCACTGGATTCCTGACGAAGCCATTCACCAAATGGAGATGTGCGTGTTCACATTGAAGGAATAACAGGGGACCAATACCTACAGGACTCTCTGGAGAACTCACCAAATCTCCTCCACTAAAAAAAAATATCTTTTAAACATTTGCCAGGCCCAGAGAGCACAAGAGTGTACCTGCTATTCAGGTAAGATTTTTTTCCTTCTTCGTTAAATTTCTCCACTGGCCAACACTGGGAGGTGGTTTTCAGAACATTGGCCAGATAATGGTGGGTGGGTGTGGTGTAGTTGCAACAAGACTGGCCATGGGTTGGTGAGGCGATAACGGTTGAAGGTGAGTAATGGATTGATCATACTACTCTTTGACATTTGTGTGTGTCTGGAAGTTTCCACATAAAATATTAAAAAGTTAAAAGAAACAGCAGGTAACAAGTGGTAACAAAGATGAGCAAGAAGAGAGAGGCTTTGTAACTGCGGGAAACCCTAGCCAAGGAAGCTGATAAGTCTTATTTTCAAATTAAGATTGAAGTGTTGATTATTCAGTTCAGTTCAGTCCTTCTAATTTCACAATCAAGACAGAGCTTTGTGACTTCAAATGACTACAGAACTTTATAATAACCAGAAATAACCAGGAAAATCTTGGAAATTAATCCTGGGGCAGATGAAAAAACTAATCTCTTGGAGCAAACTTAAAGGGCATTAGAAGATTTTAGCAGGGGGAAAGCAATCACCCTTTTAGAGAGCGAGGTTTTGATTTGCTTTCCGACAGATTTTGGATTCAAAATCCTGCTTCCTGTGCCACCTTGGGTCTTGGTTTTCTCATCTGTACAACGTCTGTGATGATGCCTGTAGAAGGTCATTGTGTGAGAGGTGACACACACAAAGCGCTCTGTATAACAAATTGCAGATGCTATCGTTAATCTAATTATTGTGTTATCATGTTACTGTAATAATTACATAGCAATGGAATCAGTGTCAATGAGAATTTATTGAGTACAAGCTATATTCCAAGCCCTAGGGCAGCTCGCAGGATATGTTAATCTATAGGAGAGACAGAGAGTTGGAAAGATTCTTTGTGATTGTATCTCATGAGCTGTGCCTGTGCAACAAACAGTTCCTCTTGGGGACCAACAGTAAAACTTGAACATATTAAGTGCCTGGGGTCATGTCTGCGGGGGAGTGTGCCATGCTGCAGTGCAGGCGGTGTTGTGGGCCAGTGTCCTCATCTCTTGGGAGAGCTGGCTGAGTTCCCAGGGCTATGAGGAGGAATATCCTGCTTCAATTTAGGAAGAGAGAAGACTCTATTCATGAGCAGCTGTAACTCCACTCTATCTAGCTGTGTGGCCTGGAGGCATTATTTCTATGATTGTCCTTGATTTCCTCATCAGTAAAGTGAGAGAAGGGAAGATGAGGAAGATGGAAGGATCTCAGGGGTAGTCTTAACAGCACAATGCAGAGCAACAAAACTGAGCATAAGCCTCCAAGGTATGTCTCTTAGAAAGGGCTGCAAAAGACTATAGAGAGAGAGTGCCATCCAGCCATTATCACCGAGGAAGTGCTGGACTCCAGAGGCGAGTTCACATCAGGATTAGTGGGTGGCATGTCACCTGAGTCCATGATTTGAAGATGGGGAAGAGTCATATGGCAAGTAGAAGTCTCACTATAAACTCAGATGTGCAACAAAGTATTACTTTATTTTCCAAAATATTTTTTATTTTGAGCCTTTGTTCTACTGGGCAACTGGGAAACTTTAACATTCTTTCCTGTAGTTCCTGACACTGAAGATAGTGTCAAAATTCCAGGGCTTCCATAAGACCAGTGTCTAGTAATGGGTGCTTACCTGGCCCTCACATGAACTGTCCTTTGAGGTCAGGTACAGCTGGACATGGACCTTTCCATTTGGCAAGGCCTCTGGATCCTGCACTCTGCTTTATAACTATATGACCCTTGGAATGTGAATTCCTCTTGGGGGCTGCACATTCTGGCCCCTGCCTTGGTGTGCCCCAAGCCAGTTCTTCATGGGGTCTTGTCAGTTGCTGAACTTGCTGCCTGGATGCTTCCTGTCTTGGGACCTGCCCCGCACTCTTCATCTTCTGCAGACTGTTTCCTGTCTGGAGTGGTCACAAGAGGTTTGGGGAAAAGTCTGCAACAATATCTCTTCTTCCTTCTTTTGAAATTAGACTTTTGGAAATAAAAGGCTGAAAGTCTGATATCTTTGTTTTCTTTCCCTCTACAGCTCTCCCTGAGACAAAGGAGATAGATGATAACCCTCCTTGTAGAAATTATGGTAGGTCCCAGATGGCCTTCTCAGAAACTGGGTCATTTTTTCCGTCTAAAATAGGCAAAATCAAATAGTTCTGTGCTGGTTTGTGCCTCTCCTCACTCTAACACACCTCCACCAGCAGAAAGGAGGGATATCAGAAGATGCTGAGCTAAGGAATGATGATACTTCTTATTCAGTTGAAGGCTTTTTCCTTTGAATTTTATTAATAATGTGATTTGCAATGAAATAGCTCCATTAGACAGTTTAATGTACTTTTTTATTACAAAAGTAGTAGAAACTCATTTAGAGAATTTTTAAAAAAGGAGGAAGGAGAAGAGTAAGGGAAGAAGGAAAGTAGAGGGAGGGATGAAGACAGCAAGATACAAACTGTTCAAGAACCCTTATTATGTACTTGACTTCTAGGTGTTTTCTGTGAATTCTAATTCAGTCTTCACCACACTCCTCTGGGCGAGTGCTGTTATTATCACTGTTTTGCAGTGGTGAGACTTCTGAGGCTCAGACAGGTTAAGTAATGTTTCCAGAATCGCA
Source organism: Cervus canadensis (assembly GCF_019320065.1). NCBI lineage: Eukaryota > Metazoa > Chordata > Mammalia > Artiodactyla > Cervidae > Cervus > Cervus canadensis. Next base: position 53,560,668 of record NC_057393.1, on the reverse strand, counting down.
CAGCTCCAGGCAGTCTGACTCAGCATCAAACAATACTGTCTCCCACATCAGTTGGATTGAGTTCTGTGCTTCTTTTTCACTCTTTTATGAACAATTTGATAATTTCTATTTGGATTTCCTTTTTAATTTAGCCTGAGGGAGTTCCTTAATTTTCAAGTACTCTGTATTTTTTATATTTTCACTGTTGATTTTCTTGGACTTTTAAAAATTGAATGAATAATTCTTTAATTCTTTACAATTTCCAAAAGTTTCACACACATGATTTCATATAATTCATAATAACCCAACAGGCACATGAAAAGTTGCTCAACCTCACTAATCATCAGGGAAATGCAAATCAAAATAACAATAACATCTCACACCTGTCAGAATGGCTATCATCAAAAAGAACACAATTTTATACTCACCAAAGCAATTTCAAGTTACTAAATTAATTACATATGTATGTGTATGTGCTTCCCTGATACCTCAGTTGGGAAAGAATCCACTTGCAATCCAGGAGACCCTGGTTTGATTCTTGGGTTGGGAAGATCCCTTGGAGAAGGGAAAGGCTACCCACTCCAGTATGCTGACCTGGAGAATTCCATGGAGTATATATAGTCCATGGGGTCTCAAAGAGACAGGACTGAGTGACTTTCACTTCACTCACTTCACTTCACTTTGACTTTACTCTTCTAGTCCTCTCCTTTACCTTCTACTTTTATTCTCCAACAACTGGGTTTATTTTAGCCACTTCAATAATTTAAAATTCCAGCTTTATATAAACTTTCCCCATACCATATATTCCTTTGTTTCAAGACTTTTCTTCAGAAAGGGCTGCCGGGACAGCTTGCTGCCTGTGAGATAGCCCTGCCTGGTCTGGCTGGCCTATGACTCATAAGAGTAGAGAAAAGCAGAGGCCTGTTATTAAGCTGCCGTCTTTAAATTAAAAACATTAAAATTAATTTCCCTTCAGTATTACAGAAGAAAGAATTGAAGGAAGAGCTGAATTTCAGATAAATGTTTCTTTATCACATGCCATTGCTCCTTTCCCAAAAGATCCTTTCGAAGTTAAGAAGGAACAGCTTATAAAATATTAACAGGTAGAAGTTAAGCTTTTAAAATTACATCCTTTAAATAGTAGACACCTTATTAACCAACTTCTTGCCATAGGAGATTTAAGAAATTGCCAGTTTTCACTTTTTCCCATCTCTATTTCCTTTGTGTCTTAATTTTTATTTGTTATGTTTTTAGATTTATCCCTTGGAGAAGGGATCTCCAAGGGATATGTTATGTTTAGATTTACTTGGTTAAGGTTTATAACATTTACATTCTGTTCTTTAAATTCCATAACCTCTTAGTTCCATATGTGAATAGTTAAATAATCACCACTAATTTTTCACTGCAGTTTTCATATCTGATTTTTAATTTTGATCATTTCTTGGGAATTAAACTGATTATCAAGTAGTTTTTACAAGAAGGGCTCAGAATTATGTATGTTCAACACTTCACATAATTCCAGGCAGTAATTATTGTTAAATGTTATTTAATAAAAATAAATAGAATAGTAGGATAATTATAAAAACACCTTTTATCTTATTTAGAATATTTTACTCATTCATCTACTATTAATTATTTTCGTTTTTAAAATTGATGTTCCTTTTGTTCTTCACAGAATAAAATCATTACCTCTTTGTTTTTTCTAAAAATATATTTACAGCAGCATTTCTTTTCCCATCTGCCTTTTTATTTTGGGTTCTTTCACTATGCAGAAAATTTAATTGTGTGTAATTAAGTCTGATGATCTATTCTTTGTGATTTCTTCTATTACTTCTAAATTTACACACTTGGTATTCAATTTTACAGTCTAGTTTTTCTATAATTGGAATTTAATATCTTAATATGTAGCTTTGTAATTGGTTTAGACGTTTATTTAGTATATGGTTTAAGGAGAAGCTCCAAGTTAATTTTTTCCAAATTCATAACCAACACAAATTTTTGACAAGTTCTTCCCTTCCTTTATTTGTTGAATATTAAATTCTAACATGCATGCATACACACACTGCCCCCTTCCCCCCTTGCCCCTCCACATACACACATTTTCTCTCTCCTGGCTGTCTTTTGTTTTCTTTACAGCTGCCTATTTTCCTACCTTGATCTCTTACTTTTGTGTTATAGAACCTACACTTGCCCAATTCCCATCAGTTGTCTCATTTAGAGGATTCTCCTAATCAGTTTCTTCAGTACTGTGTTTCTTGTGTTTCAGTGAGATCTCCGCAACACACAAAACCCTGTCACAGCTCTTACGTCTCCAGCTTACACTCAGTAGTAGATCAGACTGCGGCTTTCTGTGCTTAACCAAGAACCGTGGAAGTTGTTCGGTCTGAAAGACCTCTGTGTGCAACACTGTCTTCCTTTCACCTCAGTTACGTAAATAGATTTGCTCCTCTCCTCTGCGCACAAACTTCTCACCCTTGAGATTTTAAACATCTACAGAATGGATAGGTTCGCAAAAGGGTTTCTTACACCATCACATTGGGACAATGAATGTACACTCTCCACACACTTGTCAAACCAAGAGAGCCATTCTGGGCAGTATCTGAGGGTCAAAAGGAATGTTTCCACTCTCTGCTATAGTGTTTAATAGCTTAATAGAGAAGTTCATGGTTGACCTATCTTTTTGTAAGTCTATCTTCTCCAACACACCGTGTTTCTAGAGTGCAGGAAACATTTCCAGTGCAGAACACCAAATCCACCACGTGGTTGAGGTTTCAGTATTATTTATTCCGAGTGATTACATTTATATTGGCTTCCCAGGTGGCACTAGTAGTAAAGAATCCACCTGCCACTTCAGGAGATTCGAGTTTGATTCCTGGGTCAGGAAGATCCCCTGGAGCAGGAAATGGCAACCCACTCCAGGATTTTTACCAGGGAAATTCCATGGACAGAGGAGCCTGGTAAGCTACAGTCCATCGGGCAGTGAAGAATCAGACACAACTGAACAACTGAACACATATATACTAAGTGATTAGCTTTCCTAAGTCCCCAAACCAACCTACTGACCAACCATGAAACTGACCAACTATCACACAGTCAAACAGAAGCAGTGACACAATGGTTAAGGCCTTCCCAAATTTACTTAAATCAGTTATGTTTGTATAAAGTCAGGCTATTTCATTTATTGAAAGTCAATTCTGTGGCAAATCCTGATATGAATCAGACACCATTCCCTTGCTCAGGGACCTCAGAACTTCTGAGGATAGATGACATATTTGCTTAAATAGAATTCAAATGGCAAGCTGATTGGTGCCACACAAGCTGTGTATCGGGGGAGAGAGAAGAAAGGAAGAGAAGAATAATTTTTTCCCCTGTTAACCTTTGGGGATAAGAAGCGCCATAATTTTGGTCTTATTAAAGGCTGCCCCATGATTAATATTTCCATCTAAGAAGTAATTAAGGAATTATTTATCCAGGGGGATTGTGACAAAAGGAATTAAACCACGCCAGCTCTGTTTAGGCAGCCTAAGGCTGAGTTTTGAATATTGAAAATTAAGTCTGTTTAGACTAAAGGCTTACATTTTGTCCTTAACTTTTGCTCAGGTGCTGTGTAAGAACCACTGAGTGGATAAGTAATAAATTATCTAGAACTACTTAACAAATACAATCCACAGTGCTAAGTGGAATACATTATAATCATGGTGTGATAATCAGAATAATAATAATTTAACATGTGTAGTAGACTCCAAGGGGCAACAATCTGTTTGAATACATTAAAGCACTGGCATTTTGAGATATAAAACTGTACTTTTTAGTGTTATAGGAAATAATTATTTCCAACTATTATTGAAGTAGTGGGGAAATCATCTTGTCTCAGTGCTGTAATCATATTGTGTTCACAAGTGTATCTAATTATAATAGGTTATCAGATATTTTGCAAACATAGTTTTTTTTAAAGTTGTTAAATGGGAAGATTTACTACAATGTTAATAAAACAACTTTGAAAAAGTTATACAAGACCTCAACTCAAAAATAGGTACATCTTCCATATCTATAGATTCACAGAGAGCAGAATAGTAAGGGACCCTCCCTTTATTTAGACGAAAATAGCGGCCAGAGAGGTCAATTGCCTTGACAAGGGGATGAAAGCAAGACCATATACCGAGTGTTTGGAACCCTATATGATGCAGTCTTTAGAGAATTTTTTAATGGAAGGATTGGCATTTTTATGTTTTTGTTTAAGAGAAGGGGACACCAAGGCACTTTCTATGAAACAACATAGCTGGCCCATGTAGGTAGCAGGGGGTAGGTCTCTGGTCAGAATTCTCTGTCCACAGAGCCCTGTTGTTGGTCTCAGGTGTCATATCTGGAGCAGCAATGATGCAGGGACTCATCCATGGCTCTTGTGTTAGTGGAGGAAAGTGACAGTGTTCCCAGAGCTTCGTCTTGGCTAATTTATCACACAGCGTGACCCACTGACAGCTACAGCTGTGTGGCATCTACTGCAAACCTACCCAAAGTGGAGGTTTTTAAATGGAACATTAATCATGTGGAAAATTTCTGAAAAGGGCTGTAAGAAATGACTAGCATAGACAAGGAGGTATTTTGAAGCTGGTAGGCCAGAGGAATGAGTAGAATGTCACTATGCTGGGATCTATGGAAATTCAGAAACTCACAGCAAAAGAAAATTTTCATCTAAAATGTGAAATAAACAGGGGTGGGGGAGTGGGAGGTACAACCTAATGCGTGTAAAGTATGTTAAAAGAACATATTGTACAACTTGGGGAATACAGCCAATAGTTTGTAGTAACTATAAATTGAGTGTAACCTTTAAAATTGTGTGAAATTAAAAAAATAAAATAAAAAGTGGAATAAGACTCTGGTCCTTCCTGAGGACCCCTCCCAAGGCCAAGAACTTAAGTGATTCCTCTTCTCTTTACCCCTTCTAGCCCGTCTCTATTCTAGACTGTAAGCTCTTTGAGAGAAGGTTCTTGCTTTACTTGTTTCCTGCTTCTAGAGCAGTGCTTAACACATGATAAGTGCTTGATAAACGTTTGTTAATCTGGCTCTAGTGATAAAGTCAGTTTGACATAAAGCTGTGCTCATTCGCTTCAGTTGTGTCCGACTCTTGAGACCCCGCGGACTGTAGCCCACCAGGATCCTCTGTCCATGGGACTCTTCGGGCAAGAATATTGGAGTGGGTTGCCATTTCCTTCTCCAGGAGATCTTCCTGATACAAGGATCGAACCCACATTTCTTATGTCTCCTGCGTTGGCAGGTGGGTTCTTTACTACTAGCGCCACCTGGGAAGCCCTTGACATAAAGCCGTATTTGGATCCTTAGAATGTCCAGACCTCTTCCTGATAGCCTTTCATGGTTCCAGAAGGAGCAGCAACCACTTGGAAGGAGCCCCCTACTTCCAACCCCTATCCTACAGCAGAGTGTCATTGGAGGAGCCCAACTTTGAGCCAGTCCTCGTGGAGATTCAGACTCAAGCCCTTGGTACTTGTAGCTTCTTGCTCTATTTTTATTTTTTATTTTTAGTCTTGCAGTAAAAGTTTCTCCAATTGAGTTATCAGTCTGATTTAGAAAAGTTTAATTTTTTTCCCTAAGAGTAAGAGATTTGTGCCTGGGATACGTCAGCACTGCATTAAAGAACTGTGAGCTGTGTTCTCTCAGAGGGTGTGTGGCAATGTTCCATCTAGCCACACGTGGTGATGGGTCTCCCCTTCTCCTTGCCTCCTCTTGCCTCTAACCTGTGGGGCTGAGAGTTAATTATCACCTCCTAGGATGCTTTGGAACCTCCTCTAGTCTTGAAAGAGCTTTCCTCATGCTGGCCCTCAGGAGGGAAGAGACCCACACAATTATTTCTTAGCTCCGTGACACTCTGCGTGCATATATGCCTGACATACTTGAATTCGGATTGTGAGACTCATGCAGAATTCAGTGTGGATAGAGGTGTTGACTGAGGAGGCTCCAAAGAAAGCCCCCTACCTGGTGATTATAATGAATGTGTGTGTCCATCCTGCACTGAGTCACTGGGGAGCCAGGAGGACTTCAGCAAAGGCCACTGTGTGAAGCCCCCTCCCCACAGTTGTCAAGGTCAGACTCCACAGAAAAGAAAAGAGGGGCATCACACATGAAAGACCTCCACTCTGCCCTGGGTCTTCTCACCCCACCAGGCAATCAGCTGCTGTGAGGCTGAGAGGAAGCAGGTGTGGAAGGTCTAACCTGTCAAGTCTGGGCCCTGGGAGGAAGTGAGGAAGGATGTCTGATGAGATGGAAGATGGAGAGCAGCACTTGTCAGGACCAAATGAAGCCTCGTTTTCACCTCCCGTGGAAGCTGACACTCATTAGTTCATGCCCTAAGGTACTGCGCATGGTGCGGAGTGAGCCACTTTCTCTGTCTCATTTACTCCTGACAACATCTTGTGACACAGGATTTTATTTTAAAATCATTATTGTATAGAAAGGGCTCTTTAAAGGGGTCAACTACTTTCCCCAAAATCACACCGTCAGCACCTACTGGTAAGATTTTTTTTATTTATTTATTTATTTTTTGCTGTGTACCAAACAACTTCCAAACCATTTCCTAGTGGTATAAAATGACCTCCATTCATTCTGCTCACAGACCCTGTGGATCAGGACTTTGGGCAGGGTAGGGGAATGGCTTGTCTCTACTCCATCAAGGACTCCGATGAATGTTGGTACTTTGGGGTGGGGGGAACATTGGGAAGGCTCATTTCACTGGAACTCTGCCTGCTGATGCAGGTAGATATAAGAGACCCAGATTGAATCCCTGGGTCGGGAAGAAGGAAATGGTAACCCATTCCAATATTCTTGCCTGGAGAATCCCATGGACAGAGGAGCCTGGAGGGATGCAGTCCATGGGGTCGCACAGAGTCAGACATGACTGAAGTGACTTAGCACGCATATGACCTTTGGGCTTTCCCATTATCTCAGCTGGTAAAGAATCCTCCTGTAATGCAGGAGACCCCAATTCAATTCCTGGGTCAGGAAGTTTCCCTGGAGAAGGGATAGGCTACCCGCTCCAGTATTCTTGGGCTTCCCTCGTGGCTCAGATGGGAAAGAATACACTGTGATGCGGGAGACCTGGGTTCAATCCCTGGGTTGGGAAGATCCCCTATAGGAGGGCAAGGCAACCCTCTCCAGTATTCTTACCTGGAGGATCCCATGGACACAGGAACCTGGTGGGCTAGAGTCCAGAGTGTCGCAAAAAGTCAGACATGACTGAGTAACTAAGCATAGCACATTGCCAAGAGCACCTGCACGTGGCCTCCACATGTAGCTTGGGCTTATCCCACCATGGTGCTTGGTTTCTAGAGGGACCGTTGGAGGCCAAGCCTCCCCAAGTCCCAAAACAGGAGCTGCAAAATTTCTCCTGACCTAGCAAGTCACCTAGCATCACTTCCTCTCTAGTCTATTGGTAGAAGCAGTCACAGTTCAGCCTCATTCCACATAGACCCCACCTCTTGATGAAATGCGTGTCAAAGATATTATGGCTATGCTATCAAATGGCCACACAGGATTTGAATTTAAGTCCCTTTACTTAACAGCCTGTGTGGATCACAATAAACTGTGGAAAATTCTGAAGGAGATGGGAATACCAGACCACCTGACCTGCCTCTTGAGAAACCTGTATGCAGGTCAGGAAGCAACAGTTAGAACTGGACATGGACCAACAGACTGGTTCCAAATAGGAAAAGGAGTACATCAAGGCTGTATATTGTCACCCTGCTTATTTAACTTATATGCAGAGTACATCATGAGAAACCCTGGGCTGGAAGAAGCACAAGCTGGAATCAAGATTGCCGGGAGAAATGTCAATAACCTCAGATATGCAGATGACGCCACCCTTATGGCAGAAAGTGAAGAGGAACTAAAAAGCCTCTTGATCAAAGTAACAGAGGAGAGTGAAAAAGTTGGCTTAAAGCTTAACATTCAGAAAACTAAGATCATGGTATCTGGTTCCATCAATTCATGGGAAATAGATGGGGAGACAGTGGAAACAGTGTCAGACTTTATTTTTTTGGGCTCCAAAATCACTGCAGATGGTGATTGCAGCCATGAAATTAAAAGACACTTACTCCTTGGAAGGAAAGTTATGACCAACCTGGATAGCATATTTAAAAGCAGAGACATTACTTTGCCAACAAAGGTCCGTCTAGTCAAGGCTACAGTTTTTCCAGTGGTCATGTATGGATGTGAAAGTTGGACTGTGAAGAAAGCTGAGCGCCGAAAAATTGATGCTTTTGAACTGTGGTGTTGGAGAAGACTCTTGAGAGTCCCTTGGACTGCAAGAAGATCCAACTAGTCCATCCTAAAGGAGATCAGTCCTGGGTGTTCATTGGAAGGACTGATGCTGAAGCTGAAACTCCAATACTTTGGCCACCTCATGCGAAGAGCTGACTCATTTGAAAAGACCCTGCTGCTGGGAGGGATTGAGGGCAGGAGGAGAAGGGGACGACAGAGGATGAGATGGCTGGATGACATCACCGACTCGATGGGCATGAGTTTGAGTAAACTCTGGGAGTTGGTGATGGACAGGGAGGCCTGGCGTGCTGCGATTCACGGGGTCGCAAAGAGTCGGACACAACTGAGCGACTGAACTGAACTTTACAGCCATTACCCCTCCCATCAGACATGTTGCCCGGGTGTGTAAGAGGCAATGTGTCCTGTGAGAGGCTTCCATAGAAGCGAGGAGAAAATGCATTTGACGTGGCTGCATCACTAAGTCCCTGAGCTCTGTGAAAGAAAATGTGACAAGCAGCAGCATGGCTTGGGAGGGAGAATTCTGAAGTGGGGACCAGCTGGCTATACCCATGCAGCTTTAGATGACCTGCTGCTCTGGTCTTTCTCTGTGAGAAGGGCCTAATCACAGCATCCCCTGGCTCATCTGTGGGATGCAGTATCCAGGTGGTGCGAAGCCTCAAGTTCCCAACCAGCTCTTCAGTTGGGAAGAAGGTCTCAGTGTCCATGAGGAGCCCTGCTGCTCAGCCCTTCAGCCCATGGCTCTCAAACACTCTCAGTGGGCAGGCCAGTCTTCTAAACTCGGCCCAAGTTCTAGGAGCCTAACCAGATCCCCTCAGACTACACAGTCTTTTCTTATCATCTACATATATCAATTTTATTATGCATTGTTCATTCACTGATTCATCACATCCCGGAAAGGGTAATAAATGTAGAATTACCATATCCTCTTAAGTCTTGGCCCCACTGGGAACTAGGCAAGTAACTGTGGGCTGATCCAATGACCTCTTATGACCTCAGTTTTCTGCAAAACAGTGGTCAGCTTATCCGCTTTCAAGAACATTACGGGGATTGAATGAGCTGATATGAGAAAATGTTTTCTAATCTGATAAACATAATATATATGTGAGATGTTTTCATTATTATCATTTCTTCTAGGGCTTAGCAAGCAGAGTGCTTCACCCTCAGCAAGTGGTTAATAAATATGTGCACTTTAGTCGTGATTTACTCCAGACCCTAAATGAAGTTCATGTCAGAAGGAGATTGGAGCTTTCATCTCCCGTCCTCCTTGAGGACATATGTCACAGAAGCGCTCCCGTATGAGTTGGCTGCACTGTGCTTTTTCTTATCCTGTCAAGCTGGAAAAGGGATTGCAGGCTTTGGCAACTGACATCATCACAGCATTGATTCAGAAAAAAGAACTGACTTTGTCAATTTAATTAAATCGCTAAAGACATGCAGCCCCAATCTCAGGCAACGCGCTTCAGGGCAAAGCTGGTGTGGGAAAAGTGATCTGGGCCTCTGATCTGGGGTTTCCTCTTCTAGAAAATTTTGAAAGCTGAATGAATTTTTTGCAACAACTCACTTCATCCATCAGAGACTTCATCACATTATTCTAGAAAATGCATGGAAACAATTCTCCCTGCAATGAACCTCTGCTGAAAGAGTGACCAGAATAAACTCCACAAGAGAGAAATCTTAGTGTAGGGCATATTCCTGAAAATTTGCAATCTGCTCTATTTTTATTGTAACCGATGGATCTGTGTTTTAAACAGCAGGCATTTATTGGTTTCCCATTGTGTGCTCAGAGCTGTTTTAGAAGCTACGGGTACTACAGATCAGGAGCAACTGTCCCAGGATGTATGATAGTTTTTGGTGTGTGTTCTGAGAAATCTTTCAGAGCCCATTGCTGAGCATAAATGAGGACCAGACAGTGCTGCAGGAGAGGAGTGTTAGGGTGGGGCTCGGTTGTTGAAGGGGAAATAGCAAGGCAGTCAGCATTTGGGTTGCACTTGGTTTAGTTTCCTTCTAACTAGTTATGCAATGTTGGGCAAGTTGCTTAACCAATTTGAGTCTCAGTTTCTTACCTATTAAATAGGTCTCAAACAGACGAAAAGAATTCAGTGGATCTATAGTGTAAAGTTTTCAACTCACTTAGTTTAGTGAACAGTTATTACAGTCATTTAAAAGGAAGACTGAGGAACTGGCTTGAATGGCATTTTGAGGATTTATTTTTGTCTAAAAAACAACCCCCAAACTTAGTGGCTTAAAACAACAACCACTTAATGATATCTCACAATTCCATGGGTTGACTAGGGCTCAGTTGGCTGGTTCCTCTATTGTCTCTTTTGGAGTTTCTTTTGTACTTGCTGTTTGATGGGGCTGTAACCTGAGTGCTACTCAGTATAGCTTCTATTTCCATGTGCCATCTTGTCCCCTGGGTCTTCTCCATGTGGCCTCTCTCTACCCTGGACATTTAACATGGTCAGCCTGGATCTCCAAGAGGAGAAAATGGAAGGGTTCAGGCAATCTCAAGTGCCTGGGGTTAGCAAGTCTCAGGATGTCACTTCCTCCACATTCCAGTGGTCAAAGCAGTCCCAGTCCCCACTCAGATTCAAGAGGGAGGGGTGCAACTTCTACCTCCTTAAAGGGAAGACAGAGAAGGAGGCTTCCTAGGTGGTGCTAGTGGTAAAGAACCCACCTGCCAGTGCAGGAGACAAAAGAGACTTGGGTTTGATCTCTGGATCAGGAAGATTCCCCTGGAGAAGGGCATGGCCACCCACTCCAGTATTCTTGCCTGGAGAATCCCATGGACAGAGGAGCCTGGTGGGCTACAGTCCATGGGGTTGCAAAGAGTTGGACACAACTGAAGTGACTTGGCACACACACAGAGAGATGTTTGGGCCGTCTTTCATACCCCAATCCCCCAGCACCATGGCTCTTCCCCAGCAGCCTCCTGGTGGGGAGATGGGTAAATCTCAGTTCTGGAAGACCCACTTTGACAAGGAGGCAGGTTGATCAATCTCCCAATAGGGCCCATTTTCAGTGTGGTCCTTTGGTGTGAAGTTCTTCACATTTGGCTTTTTTAGGGCAGCCAGCATTTTTCTAGGCTCTCAAGGATTTATTCAAGCAAACAAAACTCACAGTTGACTGGTACACAGCTTAGACTATTGATGTGTTTATTTACAATGGCATATTTACTTTTCCCTCAACAAAGCATCTGGACACAAAATTATTTGTCAGAGAATTTGAGCCCTGGGCTCAGGGAAGGGGCCTCAGAATCTTATCCAAAGTGGAAAAACATTGCTGATCCATCCCAGCCTAAGGGCCCTTGGACACTTCTTTGACTTACGGTTTTTGCCCTCTCTTTTCCTAGGATCATGTAGTTCCTGCTTCTGCTCACACATCCCCACTCCCAACTATATTAATACTGTTGATAAAGGTATAGACTATAATGGGCTCTGCTGGTGGCTCTCTGGTTCCTCAGCCTTTTCTAAATCCAGCTTGAACATTTGGAAGTTCATGGTTCATGTACTGTTGAAGCCTGGCTTGGAGAATTTTGAGCATTACTTTACTAGCATGTGAGATGAGTGCAATTGTGCAGTAGTTTGAGCATTCTTTGGGATTGCCTTTCTTTGGGATTGGAATGAAAACTGACCTTTTCCAGTCCTGTGGCCACTGCTGAGTTCTGCAAATTTGCTGGCATATTGAGTGCAGCACTTTCACAGCATCATCTTTCAGGATTTGAAATAGCTCAACTGGAATTCCATCACTTCCACTAGCTTTGTTTGTAGGGCTGCTTATTAAGGCCCACTTGACTTCGCTTTCCAGGATGTCTGGCTCTAGGTGAGTGATCACACCATCATGACTAGGTCAAGATCTTTTTTGTATAGTTTTTCTGTGTATTCTTGCCACCTATTCTTAATATCTGCTGCTTCTATTAGGTTCATACCATTTCTGTCCTTTATTGTTCCCATCTTTGCATGAAAACTTCCCTTGGTATCTCTGATTTTCTTGAAGAGATCTCTAGTCTTTCCTATTCTATTGTTTCCCTCTATTTTTTTTTTTTTTTTCACTGATCACTGAGGAAGGCTTTCTTATCTCTCCTTGCTATTCTTTGGAACTCTGCATTCAAATGGGTATATCTTTCCTTTTCTCCTTTGCTTTTCACTTCTGTTCTTTTCACAGCTATTTGTAAGGTCTCCTCAGACAGCCATTTTGCTTTTTTTGCATTTCTTTTTCTTGGGGATGGTCTTGCTCCCTGTCTCCTCTCATGAACCTCCATCCATAGTTCATCAGGCACTCTATCAGATCTAGTTCCTTAAATCTATTTCTGACTTCCACTGTGTAATCATAAGGGATTTGATTTAGATCATACCTGAGTGGTCTAGTGGTTTTCCCTACTTTCTTCAATTTAAGTCTGAATTTGACAATAAGGAGTTCATGGTCTGAGCCACAGTCAGCTCCTGGTCTTGTTTTTGCTAACTGTATAGAGCTTCTCCATCTTTGGCTGCAAAGAATATAATCAATCTGATATCAGTGTTGACCATATGGTGATGTCCATGTGTAGAGTCTTCTCTTGAATTGTTGGAAGAGGGTGTTTGCTATGACCAGTGTGTGAGGACTTTATGGAGGAGATATCTGGACAAAATCATGAAGCCTGGCTTTTTGAAGGTTATCAAAAAGTACAGGGAAACAATTAAAGCAGGAAGGTAGAATGCCACATGGTATTTAGGGAATACGAATAGATTGGTGTGAGCTAGTAAGCGCCATAGATATGCAGTTTGTGATGATTGCTGTGATTATTTGTTGTGTCTCTTTTTGAATTCCCCAAGTAAGGTAGATATTCTTTAAAGATTAAGACCATGTCTGATAGCAAAGTTTTTTTGACACAGATTAAAAAAAATAAGATTAGATAACAAGGTGATGAACACTGAAGGGGAAAAAGATGGTATATTAGGCAAACTTAGGAATCCCAAGAAGATTCCACTATCTAATTCTTGGCACTGCAAATATGATGTGATATCATAGCTACAGATATGTTATCTTACAGAGAGAAAAGGATTTTGCAGATGGAATTAAGGCCTCTTATCAGTGACTTTAAGATAAGAGAATTATCCTGGATCTTTTGGATGGACACAGTGTACTTACAGGAATCCCTAAAAGCAGAGGAAGAAGTCTTCAGAGACCACCGAAAGCACAAGAAGCACGCAACATGCTATGTTGGGCTCTCATTTTAAAGAACTGGAATCTCAGTACTACAGCTACGAGGAACTGCCAATAACCTGAATAAGCCTGGAAGTGGGTTCTCCCACTGACCCTCCTGGTAAGAGCCCAAGCTCGCTGACTGACACCTTGACTTTGGTCTTATGAGACCCTGAGAAGGTTACCTAGTCACACTGTGCTAGGTATCCAACCCACAGAAACCATGAAGTAATACATTTGTGTTGTTTTAAGCCACTAAGTTGGTTGCAAACTTTTTACAGTGGCATTAGGAAACTAAAAGAGATGACAAAGTTTTCTTCTCTCCCTTCTGTCTCTTCCCCTTTCCCTCCTCCCTTCCTCATCTAGTTCAGTCTGAGGTTCTCTGCAGCCTTCAGAAAAAGTCAGATACCAGAGGAGTGTCACTATCTTGATCTAGAAGGCAGTGGAGGCTAAATCGTTTTGACAAGCTGGGCTAAATGTTGAGCCTCCGGGCTGCTAAGTCGCTGGTTGAAGACACTCAGGAAGTGGATTCCATGGGAAGATTCCTGGGCTGCTTTCATTCCACCCTTACCAGCTTAGGGTGCCTGAGCAGAAATCAACTCATCCAGACACCTTACTCATCCCTCCTCTTCTCCCCCGACTCTTGGTCCCTCTGCCAAAGTTCCTTCCCAACAAAGTGCCTTGATGATGAAGTGGAATTTGTCACTCACACCTCTTTCAAAATTCCCTTCTCTAGAGACTGTCTTAATTTGGTGCTGGCCAGATTTGGGGAAATAGCACTAACATGTGAACACAGTTTATTCCATCCTGATAGGGAGGATTTGCAGACCCCAAGGGCAGGTTTCTTAAGTCTGAGTCTTTTGTTCATTACACAAAGATAGCATTTTATTTATTCCTTCCTTCCTTTGGTTACCATTGTGAAGGTGTCTGCTGTTCTTTGCCTTTTACAAAATAATCACTCCCTGATTTGGTCAATATATTTCTTAAGATACAAAGCCAGCTCCTCTGTGAAGATTTTCTTGATTCCCTGCAGTATGGCCATCCCTCCCTCTGGTTTTTGCCTTTCCCGTGGATATAATCCTCACCAGGCTGTACTGAGTTCTCTGTTGATTTGTGGCCTCCCCTTCTGGACTGTAGTTCCTTATGTATCTTGTCTTCCCGGCACCCAGAATAATGTGGGTGCCCAGGGGTTGCTCAACAAAAGGATGGGAAAGGAGCATGAATGCAGAAGCAGCCTGCTGAAACAGACAGATGGGACCTGCCAGATTGCACAAAGCAGCTGGGTGTGAGGCATAAAATCCAAGGCAGTTAATTAAAAACATTTTTATTTGACCTGATTAAAAAGAAGTTAAAAAGATTGAGAAGTTTCTGCTGAGGAATTAAGAAGGGACATGAGTCAGGTGAGTCATAATCACTGTGGAAGGGAGAGGGACCAGCTTGTTCTTGGCTGGAGATTTAGCCCAGCCACTAGCTAGCTCACAGTGACCTTGGTCCTAGGGCTTTCCACCCCAGGCAATGAGGATTTGCATTCCCTGAGCACTTAGAGCTCTTTCAGTGGACACAAATGTGTTGGCTGAGCAGGCTGGGATGAGCAGCAGTAGTTCATACCGTGCCTGTGCTGGGTGGAGTCTAAGCCAGAATCAAGGGAGGTAAAGCAGAAAGTTCAGGCCCTAACATTTTGAGGTTGCATAGTTATTACTTTTATTTAGAAGTATACCCATTATGGCCTTCAAATTTTTCTATGTAGAGCCAATGCACATTCCAATATTTATCTTCTGTCAATGGAACCCCTGTCTCTGTGTTTGTTGAGATGCTCAGTGCCTTTAGGTAGAGAATGGGGAAGCTAAAATGGTTTTGCATTTCAGTTCAGTTCAGTCATGTCTGACTCTTTGCGACCCCATGAATCGCAGCACGCCAGGCCTCCCTGTCCATCACCAACTCCCGGAGTCTATCCAAACCCATGTCTAACGAGTTGATGATGCCATCCAGCCATCTCATCCTCTGTCATCCCCTTCTCCTCCTGCCCCCAATCCTTCCCAGCATTAGGGTCTTTTCCAATGAGTCAACTCTTTACATGAGGTGGCCAAAATATTGGAGTTTCAGCTACAACATCAGTCCTTCCAATGAACACCCAGGACTGATCTCCTTCAGGATGGACTGGTTGGATCTTCTTGCAGTCCAAGGCACTCTCAAGAGTCTTTTCCAACACTACAGTTCAAAAGCATCAATTTTTCGGCGCTCAGCTATCTTCACCATCCAACTCTCACATCCATACATGACTACTGGAAAAAACCATAGTTTTGACTAGATGAACCTTTGTTGGCAAAGTAATGTCTCTGCTTTTAAATATGCTATCCAGGTTGGTCATAACTTTCCTTCCAAGGAGTAAGTGTCTTTTAATTTCATGGCTGCAATCACCATCTGCAGTGATTTTGGAGCCCATAAAAATAAAGTCTGACACTGTTTCCACTGTTTCCCCATCTATTTCCCATGAAGTGATGGGACCAGATGCCAGGATCTTAGTTTTCTGAATGTTGAGCTTTAAGCCAACTTTTTCACTCTCCCCTTTCACTTTCATCAAGAGGCTTTTTAGTTCCTCTTCACTTTCTGCCATAAAGGTGGTGTTATGTGCATATCTGAGGTTATTGATATTTCTCCTGGCAATCTTGATTCCAGCTTGTGCTTCATCCAGCCCAGCATTTCTCATGATGTACTCAGCATATAAGTTAAATATGCAGTGTGACAATATACAGCCTTGATGTACTCCTTTTCCTATTTGGAACCAGTCTGTTGTTCCGTGTCCAGTTCTAACCGTTGCTTCCTGACCTGCATATAGATTTCTCAAGAGGCAGATCAGGTTGTCTGGTATTCCCATCTCCTTCAGAATTTTCCACAGTTTATTGTGATCCACACAGTCAAAGGCTTTGGCATAGTCAATAAAGCAGAAATAGATATTTTTCTGGAACTCTCTTGCTTTTTCAATGATCCAGCGGATGTTGGCAGTTTGATCTTTGGTTCCTCTGACTTTTCTAAAACCAGCTTGAACATCTGAAAGTTAATGGTTCATGTATTGCTGAAGCCTGGCTTGGAGAATTTTGAGCATTACTTTACTACTAGACAAAAGGATTCTTCTTCTTTTTTTAAAAAAAATTAATCTGTTTATTTTAATTGGAGGCTAATTACTTTACAGTACTGTAGTGGTTTTTGCCATACATTGACATGAACCAGCCATGGGTGTACATGTATTCCCCATTCTGAACCCCCCTCCCACCTCCCTCCCCATCCCATCCCTCAGAGTCATCCCAGTGCACCAGCCCTGAGTGCCCTGTCTCATGTGTCGAACCTGGACTAGCGATCTATTTCACATATGGTAATATACATGTTTCAGTGCTGTTCTCTCAAATCATCCCACCCTTGCCTTCTCCTACAGAGTCCAAATGTCTGTTTTTTACATCTGTGTCTCTTTTGCTGTCTTGCATATAGGGTCTTGGTAGGGTGGCATAGTATTAAGCTCTTTGGAATTCAGCCTCCACTGCTCAATAGCAAAGTGACCTTGGCCAAATTTTCTTTCAGCCGAAGTTTCCTTAATTTGACAATATGGAAAATTAACCTTTGCCTCATGGGTTTGTTGTGAAGATTAAATTATTTAGCATATAAAGGACTTCTACTTTAAATGGCCTCAGGCAATCGGCTCTTGAAAGGTTTTTCTCCCATTTGCTCTGTGAATGTTAATGAAATTAAAGAAAAACAGTTCTGAAAATAGGAAAAGTCAATCATCTGAATTTTTTTGGGAAATTTCCCCAAGTATAATTCTAATGGAAGATGAGCCAGGTACTTACTGTCTCAAGGCCTCTTTTTCTCATCAATGCAAGTGATTTATAATATTGTCCAATAATTGAGTATCTACCAGGCATGCCAAAATGGCCCCAGAATTCTAACTTCTTTGGTGACACAGGCTCTGCCCACTCTCTGCTCTGTAAGGCATGGATAATAAGGAAGAACAATCTCCTCTCTTCCCCTGTCTGCCCATAGTCAGAGAAGGATTTTGCTCCATGAAACTGGCAGGCTCCTTTCTGAGGGGCCAGGGTCTTGCCTCCCATTTCCTACTCCCATTGGACTGATTCTGTTCTGTTCAGAGTCTAGTTTTTCCGTATACCACCTAGGGAGGGACTGGCTGTCATGCACTTCATCCTGAGGGCTGCTGTGGAGAAAGGATGGAGGAAACGTGAGCCCTGGGAACAGGGAATGCTGGGCACGGGTGGCAGTTTACAGATTTTTGTGAGCTCCAAATGGTTAAGAGAAAACTCCCAGCTTTTCCTCACCTTTACTAGGCGTTACATTCTTTGCCTTAAAGACAGGCCTAACATCAGAGCAGTAGGAAATACACTAGATGCTAGAGTTGAGAGTCAGGGGGGTGAACGTCAGGCTCTCTCCTAGATTTAACTCTGAGAAGGGATTCTTCTTGGCTTTGGCACTTACTAGCTGTGTTATTTTAGGTAAAGTATTCCACATCTAGAGTTTCTCATTTCTAAAATAGAGACAGTAATATATATGTCATAGGGCTGTAAGGGAGATTAAGTTAGACCTCAGTACATGTACCTGATCCTTAGTTCATACTTTTTAGTGCACATAAGGCCTCAATATATTGATAAATATATTATTATCAATACAACTTAGCGACTAAAACAAAAATGTCTACTCTAGTGTCTGCATTGGAGAAGAGGCAGGCAAAGTAAACCATCCACTCTGTTAATAAACAAAGGCCTCACTAGAAAGAAACATGTTTAAGAATGAAATAGCAAAAAAAAGGAAAAGAAAACAAACAAATAGAATGAGGCCTTTCAAAGAATCCTGAAGCAAAAATGATTTATCAGATTTATCATCAGGGTATAGTAGATTATTTACCCAACACATGCATTTTAGAAAACATTGCCTTTCTAAAACGAGAATAAGCAAAGAAAGAGAGGTGATACAATGAGATGCAGTCAACAGGTGAGATGGCAAGAAAGCTAATTGAACTTGAAAAAGATTTTCAGAAAAATGAAACAAATTAAACTAACTGTAGATCCAATTGTTGATGTAACCACACAGAAAGGAGTTATTCCAAGTGACACTACAAGTGAACACAGTACTTCTACAACAATAAAGGAATATTCTCCAGAGACAAAAAGAACTGCAAAATATCTTAAATCCTATTCAGTAATCATACTGGTGATAGTAGTGTTAGTATTGTTACTCTGAGGCTGTGTGTATCATGGAATAAATCAAATGAATGATTCTGTTATTGACATTGAAAACTGAGACTTTTGGCATAATTGGAAGGCAAGAAAGATGTAAGATGGATAAGGTTAAGTTTTAAAAACTCTGTAACTCTGCATTTAAATCGTCATCGTGAACTGTGTTTTACCTGAAATTATTTTCCTATCTGTTGACTAAGAAGGCCTAGAAGTAATGACAAGCCCAGTAAGCAGTGAGCATTCCTAGTTCAGACTGTCATTTCTTTTTACTTTTTTTTTCGGCCTCACTGCGTGGCACGTGGAACCTGCCCTACTAGGGATTAAACTCTCACTCCCTGCAGTGGAAGTGTGGAATCTTAATCACTGGACCACCAGGGAAGTCCCGGATTCTCATTTCTAATACCATTTACTACTGAGAGGAACCAGAGACTCTTGGAGAACTGACTGATTCCTGCTCTGGGGAAGAAAAAGTTCAAGATGAACCTAAAATAATTTGCCATATTAGATAGCAATGAGGCTTCCCAGGCGGTGCAGTGGTAAAAAACCCGCCTGACACAAGAGATATGGGTTCGACCCCTGGGTTGGGAAGGTCCTCTGGAGTAGGAAATGGCAAGTCACTCTAGTATTCTTGTTTGGAGAATCCCATAGGCAGAGGAACCTAGTGGGCTATCGTCCATGGGGTTGCAAACAGTTGGACACCACTTAGTGACTGAGCATAGTATAACACAGCACAGATATCAAAGGAGCTTTAAAATACTACTAGAGATGTGTCAATGTACTTAAGAGATTACCTAAAGAAGCTCCTACTGGCTAAATATAGGACGAATAGATCATCCAGAAGGATAAAAACTACAATGGATTAAAATATGTCAATTAGGTTTTAATGCATGTGTTCATAATGATAATAATAGTGGAAAGCTTGCCAGTAACTTTTGAAAAGATATCAGGGAATCACCTTGTGGTTTTAAAATCTAGAAAATAAAGGGAAAGTATAAAAAATTTATCCTGTTTTCATTTTAGGATTTCTTCCTCTGGATCATGGGTTGAGGAGAAATAGTTTCTCTGTATAGAAGAATATCAGCTGAAATTCAAAGACTGATCACTTTAATGCATTTTGTGGTCTCTAAAGCATTAATGAATCCAGACAATGGAACCAGACAATGCATGCTGCTGCTGCTGCTGCTAAGTCGCTTCAGTCGTGTCCGACTCTGTGCAACCCCATAGACGGCAGCCCACCAGGCTCCCCCGTCCCTGGGATTCTCCAGGCAAGAACACTGGAGTGGGTTGCCATTTCCTTCTCCAATGCATAAAAGCAAAAGTGAAGTCACTCAGTCGTGCCTGTCTCTTAGCGACCCCATGGACTGCAGCCTACCAGGCTCCTCTGTCCATGGGATTTTCCAGGCAAGAGTACTGGAGTGGGGTGCCATTGCCTTCTCTGGGAGAATGCATGTAAGTATGGAAACAGCACATTATGTGAGACAACCAGACATTTATGTATATGTCCTGATGGAAATAAAAACCACCATATTTGAAACAGTCTTGCTTGTGTGTGTGTGTGCATGCACACATATATACACAAAGTAGAAATGTGGGAGAATGAATAAATATATATTTCATGGTGTTGCCAGTGTCATAGTCTTCCAGTATAAGCTTTGGAGATCACCTCACTTGCAGGATCACAGTAAAGTGAGCTATTTTCCTAGAACTTCTAACTCTGACCCTGATGAAGCTTTAACTCAAATACCAATTTTCAGGAAGCACAGGGGACAAAGGAACATGTTAATGATACCACAGGAATGCCATCAGCAAAATCCAGTGTAGGAAATGCTACAGAACAAATGACCTGGTTTCTACAGAAAAACAGAACAACAGCAAAAAGCCAAAGCACATAAACACTCAAGGAAAATAAGAGAAGCAGAGGAAATCTACAAATTAAAAGGGATTTAATAGTTATATCAACCAAATTGATTTCTATTAAAAAAACCTGTTTTTTTTTAAAAAACCCGATAAGACTTTGGAAAAATCTGAACAGGGATTAAATATGTGTCTATGCTAAGGCTTTATCATGAATTGTTTTAGGTATGATTATGGAATTGTTGATATTTCTTCAAAAGAGGAGTCACCTTTTAGAGACACATAGTGAAACACTAATATAGATGAGATGGCTCTAATTTTGTAGGTATTTAAAATATTTCATAATAAAATGACAATGAGAAAAAATGACTTCAGGAAAATAAAAATGCAAAACCAAATGAAAATCTGATTGTAGACTATGGGGAACAGAAACAACACTTAAAAAAATCGTGATCACTTATGTAGAGAACAATCTCAGATAGTTCTCCTACAACACAGAAGTGAAGTGCTTATGTGCTTTCATGAAGATGGTAGGAGCTAGAGTGGTAGGAGCTTAAGGTATCTTTTCCTCTGCTCCTAGACTTACTTTTCTACTTCACCCGGCTCCAACCAAAGCTAGAGCAAGGAGGGATTACATAGGAAATGCCATATAGCAGTGGTTTCCTAAGGATGAGAATTCATTCACATTCTGTACCATATTAGTAGAGCAAGACTAGAACCCGGGCTCCCAACTGTCCTGTGCAAAAATGAAGTTCTAGGAAAACAGGTCACTTTCCAGGGTACTTGAAAACATGTTTATCTCTAAAACCTGAACTGAAAGCCTGTGACATTAGAAATTTCATGAAGTGTGTGAAATGTGTTTTCATTCATTTTTTCATAATCCTTCCACCTACTCATTGATACCTGAAATCTTTGGGGTTTGAGAATATAATATTATTCTTTGATACATAAAATTTCAATGGCTCCCTTTGCCTAAAATTAATATGGCAAGTCCCATATGGCTGTCAACCCCTTCATTTACAAATCCTGCAATTCTTCAGCAAGGATGCTCTTTTCCATCTCTACCAAGCCTGATCCAATCCATTCCTCAAGGCTCAAATCAAATGCCTCTTCTTTCAGGAAGACTTTCCTGATCTAGTTTCGTATTTCATAACTTCTTTCTCTCTCTCTCTTCTCCCTCTCTTTTGAACTTTCACAAAGCCTGATCTGTATTTCTGATAATTCATATCTTTTGCCTAATCATTTATGGGGATGACTCATCTTTCTTGCTAGATTTGGGCTTTTGTGTTATTTATGTGTACTGCTAATAGACTGTGTGTGTGTATATATATATATGGAGAAGGCAATGGCACCCCACTCCAGTACTCTTGCCTGGAAAATCCCATGGATGGAGGAGCCTGGTGGGCTATGGTCCATGGGGTTGCTAAGAGTTGGACACGACTGAGCGACTTCACTTTCACTTTTCACTTTCACACATTGGAGAAGGAAATGGCAACCCACTCCAGTGTTCTTGCCTGGAGAATCCCCGGGATGGGGGAGCCTGGCGGGCTGCCGTCTATGGGAATCCTATGGGATCACACAGAGTTGGACACGACTGAGGTGACTTAGCATATCTATCTATCTATCTATCTATATATGTATATGTATATATATATACACACAGACTAAAAACTAAAATTATATAATTCTCTGTTCTCCAGGCAAATTTAATGCATTTATGTTTTGTATGATTATTGAACTCTTTACCCTTATTTCTGGGGCTTCCCTGGTGGCTCATATGGTAAATAATCTGCCTGCCATGTGGGAGATCTGGGTTCGATTGCTGGGTTGGAAAGCTCCCCTGGAGAAGCGAACGGCAACCCACTCCACTATTCTTGCAGGGGGATTTCCATGGAAAAAGGAGCCTGGTGAGCTGCAGTCCATGGGGTCACAAGGAGCCGGACACCACTAAGTGAATAACACACACACAAGCACACACTCAACTCTACAACTAATTCCTATTGCTCATCATATTCTTTTTGGATTTATTTTTATATGCTTTTCTGCTCTCTGAATTGATAAAATTTTCTTAAGTTCCCTCATTAGATCTGATAGACAGAGTATCTGAAGAACCACAGACGGAGGCTCATGACATTGTACAGGAGGCAGTGATCAAGAAAAAGAGATGCAAAAAGGCAAAATGGCTGTCTGAGGAGGCCTTACAAATAGCTGAGAAAAGAAGAGAAGATAAAGGCAAAGGAGAAAAGGAAAGATATACCCATTTGAATGCAGAGTTCCAAAGAATAGTAAAGAAAGATAAGAAAGCCTTCCTCAGTGATCAGTGAAAAAAAAAATAGAGGGAAACAATAGAATAGGAAAGACTAGAGATCTCTTCAAGAAAATCAGAGATACCAAGGGAACATTTCATACAAAGATGGGCACAATAAAGGACAGAAGTGGTATAGACGTAATGGAAGCAGATGATATTAAGAAGAGGTGGCAAGAATACACAAAGGAACTATACAAAAAAGATCTTCATGACCCAGATAAACACGATGGGGTGATCATTCACCTAGAACCAGACATCCTGAAATACGAAGTTAAGTGGGCCTTAGGAAGCATCACTATGAACAAAGCTAGTGGATGTGATGGAATTCCAGTTGAGCTATTTCAAATCCTGAAAGATGATGCTGTGAAAGTGCTGCACTCAATATGCCAGCAAGTCTGGAAAACTCAGCAGTGGCCACAGGACTAGAAAAGGTCAGTTTTCATTCCAGTCCCAAAGAAAGGCAATGCCAAAGAATGCTCAAACTACTGCACAATTGCACTCATCTCACATGCTAGTAAAGTAATGCTCAAAATTCTCCAAGCCAGACTTCAACAGTGTGTGAACCGTGAACTTCCAAATGTTCAAGCTGGATTTAGAAAAGGCAGAGGAACCAGAGATCAAATTGCCAACATCTGTTGGATCATTAAAAAAGCAAGAGAGATCCGAAAAGCATCTATTTCTGCTTTATTAACTATGCCAAAGCCTTTGACTGTGTGGATCACAACAAACTGGAAAATTCTGAAAGAGATGGTAACACCAGACCACCTGACCTGCCTCCTGAGAAATCTGTATGCAGGTCAAGAAGCAACAGTTAGAACTGGACAAGGAACATCAGACTGGTTCCAAATCAGGAAAGGAGTACGCCAAGGCTGTATATTGTCATCCTGCTGATTTAACTTATATGCAGAGTACATCATGAGAAATGCTGGGCTGGAAGAAGCACAAGCTGGAATCAAGATTGCTGGGAGAAATATCAATTACCCGAGATACGCAAATGACACCACCCTTATGGCAGAAAGTGAAAAAGAAGTAAAGAACCTCTTGATGAAAGTGAAAGAGGAGAGTAAAAAAGTTGGCTTAAAACTCAACATTCAGAAAACTAAGATCATGGCATCCAGTCCCATCACTTCATGGCAAATAGACGAGGAAACAATGGAAAAAGTGAGAGACTTTATTTTTGGGGGGCTCCAAAATTACTGGAGATGGTGACTGCAGCCATGAAACTAAAAGACACTTGCTCCTTGGAAGAAAAGCTATGACCAACCTAGACAGCATATTAAAAAGCAGAGACATTACTTTGCCAACAAAGGTCCATCTAGTGAAAGCTATGGTTTTTCCAGTAGTCATGTATGGATGTGAGAATTGGACTACAAAGAAAGCTGAGTGCCGAAGAACTGATGCTTTTGAACTGTGTTGTTGGAGAAGGCTCTTGAGTCCCTTGGACTGCACGGAGATCCAATCTGTCAATCCTAAAGGAAATCAGTCCTGAATATTCATTGGAAGGACTGATGCTGAAGCTGAAACTCCAATACTTTGGCCACCTGATGTGAAGAACTCACTCATTTGAAAAGACCCCGATGCTGGGAAAGATTGAAGGTGGGAGGAGAAGGGGATGACAGAGGATGAGATGGTTGGATGGCATCACCGACTCAATGGACATGAGTTTGAGTAAGCTCCGGGAGTTGATGATGGACTGGCAAGCCTGGCGTGCTGCAGTCCATGGGGTTGCAATGAGTTGGACACGACTGAGTGACTGAACTGAACTGAACTGATGCTTCCTTCTGTTTGGCAAGCCAATGTTGGTTACATATCTTGTAATGGTTACTTTTAAATTTGAACATATATATTAATTGTGCATTTATGCAGTTTAGTATCTCTCTGCTCTCTTTCCAACATCGAAAAAGTAGAAAAAGGCTTTAGCATACTTTGTTGGATACTGTTCTTTTATTCTGCCCATCTTATTGTTTTCTAATGCTTTGTTTCCATATTTTAATACAAATATTTTAGTTTTATTATTATATTTACACTTTTTGGACACTTTCCTTACTCACAGATTCCTTATACAGATTGTTTTCTGTATAACAAACCTCTGTTCACTCTTTTTTTTCTTATTAAAATATGGTATTCAGTAATTCTTTCAGTGAGAATGTGTGCGTGGTAAGCTTTCTGTTTTGTAAGTATCAGAAAGTATTTATTTTGCCATAACTTGTGACTGAAGATTTGTAAATATGTAATTCCAGGTGACAATTTTGTCCCTTCAGCAGTGAGAAATGCCATTCCAGTTTTTTCTGAGACCCATTGTTACTTATGAGAATTTGAGAGTAATTTATTTCTTTTCTTATATCTTCTATGCTTTCTCTGTATTCTTGATTTTGCATTGTCATCACAGCTAATCTAGTTATTTCTATCCCTCTTATTTTGCTCTTGATTTTAAAAACTCTCATCTTTTTTAATGCCAAAAATTCTTGGCCATTATTTCGTCATATTGCTTCTCTATTCCTTCTACTTTTTACTTTGGGAATTCTTATTAGAAATATGTTAGAGCCATTCAGTCTAGTCTCCATATCTCTTACTTTCTTCTTCATACTTTTTAATCTTCCAATCTCTGAGTAAAATCCTTAGAGAGCTTCCAATTCATCAATGTCTAGTAGAGTCCATCAGTTCAATTGAACTCTGTCCAATCTGGAGTTCACTGCACCTGAATCAGTCCATTTTAAAACAATTTTCTGTGGCCATGTTTTTATTTCCCAGGATTTAGAATGAATTCTTTTTTTTTTTTTTTTGATTTAAAATTTTTTTTTTTAATTTTTTATTAGTTGAAGGCTAATTACTTCACAACATTTCAGTGGGTTTTGTCATACATTGATATGAATCAGCCATAGATTTACACGTATTCCCCATCCCGATCCCCGCTCCCACCTCCCTCTCCACCCGATTCCTCTGGGTCTTCCCAGTGCACCAGGCCTGAGCACTTGTCTCATGCATCCCACCTGGGCTGGGGATCTGTTTCACCATAGATAGTATACATGCTGTTCTTTTGAAATATCCCACCCTCACATTCTCCCACAGAGTTCAATAGTCTGTTCTGTATTTCTGTGTCTCTTTTTCTGTTTTGCATATAGGGTTATCATTACCATCTTTCTAAATTCCATATATATGCGTTAGTATGCTGTAATGTTCTTTATCTTTCTGGCTTACTTCACTCTGTATAAGGGGCTCCAGTTTCATCCATCTCATTAGGACTGGTTCAAGAATGAATTCTTTTTAATATTAACCTCATATGCCTTTTTTTGTAATAGAAAATTCCTTTTTTTTAGTTGGATAATAAAAAGCCTCAAAGGAAAACATTGACCAGTTGCCTTCATCATAGTTCCTTGTGTCTTCTCTACAGCCTCACTTGGGAACATCCAGGCTATGTTGTCACTGCTCTTCTGTCAGCCACAGGCAGGGTAAAGGCGTCACAATATAAGGGTATATTAATCATTCTGGTACGTTGACAAAGGTGCTACAGGGAGTCCACGGTCACCAAAGCAACTCCCATATTTTGATAATGCTTTTTCTTTTATCCTCTTTTACTTTCAGGAAGGATGCTTGGACCACATAAGTTGAAACTATGAAAACTTCAGTCCATAAATCTATTTATTTTAAGCTATTAAGTCTCAAATAGCTGTGCACTAATGTTATCTATAGGTACCAATATTACTAGGCTCTAAATTATTTTATTTCAATTCCTAGTCTGGCAATGAGCTAAAAATGATAAATAATTTGCTAAACAATTGAAACTCATTTGCAGAAGTTATTTCATCAGATTTTTTAATTAGAAGAGTGTTATTGAAAGTATATCTTCAAACTTAATAAAAGGTTATATATCTTTTGATTTCTAAAACTATAGGGTTGTTTCCAAAACTAATGTATTATTTTCAAATAATTCAGAATAGATGAAATTTCTTGTGAAAGCCATAGTTTGGGCAATAATTTAAACCAAATTTAAGTTCTGTAGTTTATCTAGACCTAAGTGATTTGTTCCTGCTGGAAGTCCTCCTGTTAACTAATAATCAGGCTTTAAAGCAATGGCTCATCCTTCATTCACCGCACACATGAATAAATCCTAAACATTTTATGCTGTGTTTTACTTCTCTTCTTGGCCCAGTTCACCTTCTGGAAGTGTAAAATCCTCACCAACTATCTCAGTTGCTGACCTCAAGAAAAGGTAACTGCAGCAGACAACTATCTGAGCTCTGCTAAACTCCTTGAAATGCCTTTTTCCCAGGGGGCACAAGTGGTAAAGAATCTGCATTCCTGCAGGAGACACAAGAAATGTGAATTTGATGCCTGGGTAGGGAAGATCCCCTGGAGTATGAAATGGCAACCCACTCTAGTATTCTTGCTTGAAAAGTCCCATGGACAGAGGAGCCTGGTGGGCTATAGTCCATGGGGTCACAAAGAGTCGGACATGACTGAGTACATACCACACAAACACACACACACACACAACTTTTCTGTGACTCCCTCCCTGGGCTTTTGGGCACTATTACTTCTAATAGCCAGGACCTGGGACTTCTTTGGAGACCACCCTGTGGGGCCATGCTAATTGCCTCACCCATAGGCATGGACAGGAGAAAGTGCCTGGGAGTTTATGCTCATGACTGACAGGTGTGGAAGTGTGAACACCTAGTTTCTTTATTTCAGGGCAGGCAAATCTCTTAGATGCAAATTTACTTGAGAACAGGCTGAGACTCTGCCTCAACTTGCACCCCAGTCTTGTGGCTTCTTGTTTCCTATCTTGGTCCTCCCACCTCTTCGTGGAATTTCCTTGGAGTAGGTCCTGAACAAATCACTTGCTCCTGATCCCTGTCTCAGGGTGGGCTTCAGGGACCAGATTCATATCAGTAACCATCCTGAGTGCAAGTCAGATGATGTTCATTTCTTTTCATATTTGGAACATCCAAGGAGAAGGGTGAGTATTTTCAAATTTTATTACCCACGACAAAAATTCAGTCAGGTGAAACTTGGCATCACTCCACTGGCCATGATTTTGTGAGATTGTGCTTTGATTGCTACGGAGTTACTATGCTCAGGGCTGAGCGCTGCATGGGTGAGAACTGGAAGACTTGGCATCTCCAAGGGGGCTTAAATTCATCTGCACTCTGGGCTGGGGAGGGGATGAGTTTTTGTGAGGACTTTGAGCCAGGACTGGAAAATCTTTTGCTTGGGCACTTTTGCCATTCCTTATTTGTGGTGACTGGTTCTGTTTTGTTTCATGTTTGTTGTTGTTGTTGTTCTTTTCAAAATGAATGTTAGGGGGAGGAAGGTGGGAGGGGGGTTCAGGATGGGGAACACATATATACCCATGGCAGATTCAAGTCAATGTATGGCAAAACCAATAAAATGTTGTAAAGTAAAATAAATAAATAAATTAATTAAAAAAATAAAAATAACGCCCCCCCCCAAAAAAAAAACCCACAAAAAACAAAAACACCAAAATGAATGTCATTCTTGCATTAGTTCTTTGAGGATCTTAAATATACCAATTGTAAAGTCAATATGTGATTGTTTAAAGTTTTTGCATTTTGTTGAGAGTGAATGCATCCCCTTATTACTTATTTTGTTGTCCATCCTTCTTAGTGTGACCTTTCCCTATATGTGTTGGAGTTCTAGTTTCCTCTGGGCTCATACTGAGAGGGGTGTTTTGTTTTCCTTCTCTCTGCACTCCCTTCTCTCTGCCCAGCAGATCTATGGTTGTCTCCATCTGGCCAAATGGAACCTCACATGTAGCCCTTCCCTCCCATGCTGGTATTACCATCCTATCAGACCTATTTCATGCCCAGAAATTGGTCCTTCATCAACAGCCTTCTCTTCTCCCTCCCAGAACTGCTGTTGCTGTCACAAGCGGCATTCCTAGGGAGTGGTCACAGCTTGTTGCACATGAGGCTGTTGGTCCAAGCCCTATTTTATGTGGCAGGATGGCTCTTTCCCTCCATCACCGTTGAGGTTTGGGGTCTTCATTATTTCTGTGAGTGGAATCCCCATCACTTATAGTTTTGATCTGAAATTAACTAGGGCATTGCCTTCATGGATTTACATTTGATTTGTCTTCTGTTTTGGGTTTACTAAGAAATTTCTTTTCTCTTTGAAAGGGGTTTTGTCTTAATTTTAAAAATCCAATGAAGAAAATTCAAATATAAATGTTCTTTTAAGAGTGGAGGAGGTAATTTAAAGCATGAACCCTTGACTGGAAATCTGGCTTTGAGTTTCTTGAGCAGAGGATTTCAGTGTTCTCCCTCTGTAAATGTTTAGAGTTAGCATCACACTTTGATAGCTCACAGCCAAATATTTACTGAATAAATAATTCATCTGGTTGAGTAGCTTTCAAACTTAATCTTCAGCACTGGAACTTTTGTTTTCTCAAGTAAAATCTTACATACAAGTCCCTAATACATAAATATATAAAAGTGACATTTTATTAGTATTTAGTTATTTTATTAAGTTCACATTTTTTGATGTTTATTTACTTTAAAATCAGTTATTAAGTTCAGGAAGACCTTGGAAAAATGAACATTTTTTTTCAATTCCTATGGTTGAGAAGAGCTATTATTTTAGCCTAAGCTTCTAATTTTTTGGTTTCCTTTTTTAAATTCTTTCTCCTTTTTTGCTTTCTTCTTTCCATGTTCTCTTTTCTTTCTTCCTCTCTCTTTCCTTTTCTTTTTTCTTCCTCCCTCCATCCTTTCCTTCCATTTCTTCTTTCTCTTTTTTTCCAGTTTAGTTCTATTTGTTTTCCCATTATCCCTAAAGTACCTCCACAAGTGGTAGGTTCTATTAGCAGACATGATTTGAGTCACTAGGGCAGTGTGGTCCCCTGTGGGGGCAATTGGTGTCTTTTTTTTCCAGGTCACACTGTAAGTCAGTGTCAGAGGTGGAGTAAGACCCAATTTTCTGGTCTCGGTTCCACATGGGAGTCTTTTCTTTTACTATGGTGTCAGGTTAAAGAGAGGTGAGGCAGCATTGGGAGGAGTTTCACCACTTCCCCTTGTCTGACACGATCAGTCATGCTACAGACAAGTCAAATTTCAGGCCCATCTTTTTCATGCCCTTACTTGTTTCACTCTTCTCCCAGGCCCTCTTGCTTAGTGTAAACAACAGGAAAGAGCTGGAACAAGAACTGACACTTGTCCTCAGATGGTGGCCTGGCTCTGAATGTCAGTGGAGGGACCACTCCTGAGCATCCCTTCATATGGAAACAGACCTTGAACAGACATTGTGGGTAATGATCAGTGACAGGTCCTGAAAGTCATTCTTTCTTACTGTTCTCTGCTGCTTTTTGAACAGGATCTTGTTACAAATGTCCATAGGAAGGAGACATGAAGGCTTTGAAGTTGAGAGAAGCAACCAAAGGTCTAGTGGTATGCTGGTAAATGTATAACCACCAACCTTCTGAAAACCAGAGTTTTGGTTTGTAGAATTTTTCAGTGTCAATGGTGTAAGTACCTCACCATAGCCAGTTTCAAGATACCAACAATTTAACATGTGGTTTGGAAAATTCATAAAAATTTAACAGCTTTTTTTCAGGCTGGTACAAGTTGGCTCTAGTACATTACTGGCCCATAGACACATGGGCAAAGGGTGCCTGTGCCAAGTACTCAGGGCTTACACTTCATGTGGAGCTTCAAGTCCAAATGTGAGCCTCCAGCCCTTTCTTCAGACTTTATTCTAGGACGCCCAGTTGGTTCTCATTTCCTCAACCTTTTTTCCTGCTGCTCCTCTAGCTTCCAGTCCAGCTGGTGTGACTTTCGTCTTAGGGGCCTCTGTGCTTGCTTGAAGGTTCATGGTGGTAGGTGTTTAGATAAACAGTCATCACAACTGAAATTTGAATCTGTTTTTTTCTTGCAGTTTGGAAAAAAGGAAATGACTAATTATGAAGGGCAGCCTTATCCTTATTACAGAACTATGTGGGAACTGGTGAGAGTAAATGAAATAAAGCCTGCCTGCTTGAGTTACCCATGAATACATACTCAGGCTGAATAACATGGTGGAAGGAAGAGAGAGAGGAAATGGATGGACAATGCCTTGTCCCTCCAAAAAGATACTGTAAATCTCAGTAATGAGAAAAAATTTGAATACATAGGTGACTAATATTGCCCTGGGAAAATGTTTCACTTCAGCAGTTTCTTTTCTTTTCATTTTTATTGGAAGCTCTACCAATGTGTTCACAGAGAAAAACAGCCACAGAAACTTATTTGCTTTGGTCATTGCATGACAGAGCCTCACATATAGGCAGTGACTCAAAGGAGACCACTCAGACAGTAAAGCAAATGATGGCTGGAATGTAATCAAGCAGTTAGTCTTGACATATTTTTTTTTTTGCTAGCATGAATTGTTTCAAGGTAAAGTCTTCTAAGAGAAGATCATATATTTGATAGCAATAATGACCAGAGAAAACCCTAATGACACATGGACTTCTAAATTATTGTGCTGATTTTAAAATAGACACACAGTGTATACTTATTAGATGTTTGGAAAGTTATATTTATTAAATTTATAGAAAAAACTATTCTGTAAATTCTACAAGATAAAGATAGTCAAATTAGGTCATTACCAGAATCAGCCTTTCTTACATATCCTCCACTTTGGAAATTAAGAGATACTCTGATGATTATTTTTGTTACCTTTTTCATTTCATTGTTCTCATTCACTGGTTACAGATGCTACCAGCAAAGTCATATAATGCTAAAATCTTAGCTTCATGAAGAAAGACTGAGTGAGACGGAAGAGTAGCATCAGTAACCGATGTGTGCCTCTCATCTCTTCCTTTGCTGTGTGGGATAATTTGCTTTGGTTATCCTGTCCCTCTTGCCTTTAGGCTGTGTGTGAGTGTGTGTGTGTGTGTTTGTGTATGTGCACACACAAAGGATGGTGGTGGTACAGACAACTTGTCTCTTTAGTTCATAGGTATCCATATCCAAGGAGTTATATATAGACCAGGCGCAGAAACTATCAAAAGATATCTTGGACTTTGGGTCTGAAGCCACAACTAAATAGGTCTTTGGAAGATACTTTTCCTTGGGGTGTGAAATGTATTTTTGCCTGTAGAGGGAAGTAGATCATAGAGGTTATATAATTTGTTCATAGTATTTTCTCTCTTCCCTTTGTCCATTCTTTCAGAACTCTTTGTGTTCCTCCATCCTATTTACATCAGGATTAGGCACATGATTTGCAATGGATTGTGTGTAGAAGTGCCGTGGGCTAATACCTAGCAGAAACTATGAGCGTACAGAGAAGTTCTGTACTTTCTCCCTATTTAAGAACTATGTAGTTGTTTAACTGGTGAGAATAAATGAAATAAAGCCTGCCTGCTTGGGTTAACCAGATTACATCCTCTGGCTGAATAACATGGTCGATGGAAAAGAGGAAGGAAATGGCATGTCCCTATTAGCAGTCTGGAACCTCGAATGAAGAAGACACATGGAGCAAAGCCATAGCCAGTCCACAGCCAAAATGGACCACAAGTGATAAATAAAACAAGCCACAAGATTTAGGGGTAGTTTGTTACCACGACATAATCTAATGAAAGCTGGCAGATGAAGAAGATAAGACATATGTGACAATTTTAACTGCCAAGAGCAATGCAAGAAAGCACTGCACTAACTGTACTCTTTCCATTTGTTTCTTTTTTACTATATTTTTAATTGAAGGATAATTATTTTACAACATTGTATTGGTTTCTGCCATGCATCACCATGAATCAACCATAGGTATATATATAACCCATTCCTCTTGAACCTCCATCCCACCTCCCACCCCATCCCACCCCTCTAGGTCATCACAGAACACAGGGTTTGAGCTCCCTACATCATACAGAAAATTCCCACTGGATATCTGTTTTACATATGGTAATGTATGTTTCGGAGTTAGTCTTTCAATTAGTCCCTCCCTCTCCTTCCCAAGATAACCATGATGATGTGATGACTCATCTAGAGCCAGATATCCTGGAGAGTGAAGTCAGGTGGGCCTTAGGAAGCACCAGTATGAACAAAGCTAGTGGAAGTGATGGAATTCAAGCTGATCTATTTCAAATCCAAAAGATGATGCTGTGAAAGTGCTGTACTCAATATGCCAGCAAATTTGGAAAACTCAGCAGTGGCCACAGGACTGGAAAAGGTCAGTTTGCATTCCAATTCCAAAGAAAGGCAGTGCTAAGAATGTTCAAACAATTGCACAATTGCACTTATTTCACATGCTAGCAGAGTAATCCTCAAAATTCTCTAAGCTAGGCTTCACCAGTACATGTACCAAGAACTTCAAGATGTTCAAGCTGGATTTAGAAAGGCAGAGGAACCAGAGATCAAATTGCCAACATCCACTGGATCATAGAAGAAGCAAGAAAATTCCATAAAAACATCTACTTCACCTTTGTTGACTACACTAAAGCCTTTGACCGTGTGGATCACAACAAACTGAAATTTTTAAAGAGATGGGAATACTAGACCACCTGATCTGCCTCCTGAGAAATCATATGTAAGTCAAGAAGCAACAGTTAGAACCAGATATGGAACAACAGACTGGTTACAAATTGGGAAGGAGTATGTCAAGGCTGTATATTGTCACCCTGCTTATTTAACTTATATGCAGAGTATATTATGCAAAATGCCGGGCTGGATGAAGCACAAGCTGAAATCAAGATTGCTGGGAGAAATATCAATAACCTCAGATATGCAGATGATACCACCCTTATGGCAGAAAGCAAAGAGGAGGTAAAGAGCCTCTTGATGAAAGCAAAAGAGGACAGTGAAAAAGCTGGCTTAAAATTCAACATTCAAAAAGCTAAGATCATGGCATCTAGTCCCATCACTTCATGGCAAATAGATGGGGAAACAGTGGAAACAGTGGCTGACTTTCTTGAGCTCCAAAATTACTGAGATGGTGACTGCAGCCATGAAGTTAAAAGACATTTGCTCCTTGGAAGAAAAGCTATGACCAACCTAGATAGCATATGAAAAAGCAGAGACATTACTTTGCCAACAGAGTTCCATCTAGTCAAAACTATGGTTTTTCCAGGAGTCATGTATAGATGTGAGAGTTGGACTATAAAGAAAGCTGAGTGCCAAAGAATTGATGCTTCTGAACTGTGGTGTTGAAGAAGACTCTTGGGAGTCCCTTGGACTGCAAGGAGATCAAACCAGTCAATCCTAAAGGAAATCAATCTTGAATACATGTTGGAAAGACATGCTGAAGCTGAAGCTCCAATACTTTGGCCACCTGATATGAAGAGCTGACTCATTAGAAAAGACCCTGATGATGGGAAAGATTGAAGGCAGGAGGTGAAGGGGATGACAGAGGACAAGATGGTTGTATGGTATCACTGACTCAATGGACATGAGTTTGAACAAGCTTCAGGAGATGGTGAAGGAGAGGGAAGCCTGGCATGCTGCAGTCCATGGGGTTGCAAAGAGTTGGGCACGACAGAGTGACTGAACAACTCCTTCCCCCACTGTGTCCACAAGTCTGTTCTCTATGTCTTCATCTCCATTGTTGCCCTGCAAATAGGTTCATCAGTACCATCTTTCTATAGTCCATATAATATGTTAATATATGATACTTGTTTTTCTCTTTCTGACTTACTTCACCCAGTATAATAGGCTTTAGGTTCAGTTACCTCATTAGAACTGACTCAAACACGTTCCCTTTTATGGTTGAATAATATTCCATTGTATATATTCACCACAACTTCCCCATACATTCATCTATCAGTGGACATCTAGGTTGTCTCCATTTCCTAACCACTGAGAATATTGTGGCAGTGAACACCGGGGACCATCTATTTCTGTATTTAACATCTAAATACTCTTCATTTCTATTACTATTAGAAAAGTCAAATAGCTTTTCACATATTTGCATTTTAATTTGGGCAAATATCTTTTGTGGACTATGTCAACTTCTTGTTTTCTATTTCATTACTTGCTTTTACTTAGTGAATTGTAAGAATTTTTTTTTAACTTATTAAGAACACCTTTTCTTTACCATAGACATTGAAAAGATTTTTCCAAAATTACTTTTTCCTAGGTTGTTTTTAAATATTGTATGTGATGACTTTTGATATACAGAACTTTAACTATTTCACATAGCCAAAATGCATGTGTCTGTCTAAGCAGTATTTAAAAGTCTTTAAGAGTATTTAAAAGTCTGTTTAAAAGTATTTGCTTAATAAATCAAAGAATTGTTTTCCTTTGCTTTTACATATTTAAAATGCTCTCTCATCCTGAAATGGGAAAATATTCCTCTATATTTCTCCCTCATTTGTTTCATATGTTTTGTTTCAACCTCTAGATCAGAAGTTCCAACTCCTCTTGTACACTGGGTGGTAGTTGAGTTGCTAAGTTGCATCTGACTTTTGCGACCCCATGGACGTAGTCCTCCAGGCTCTTCTGTCCTTGGGATTTCCCAGGCAAGATACTGGGGTGGATTGCCATTTCCTTCTCCACGGGATCTTCCCAACCCAGGGATCAAACCTGCATCTCCGGCAATGCAGGTGAATTCTTTACCCCCAGCCACCAGAGAAGCCCAGTCTTGTACATTAGTCAAAAATATTTTGGGAGACTTTAAAAAGCACAGCTTTCCATACTCTCTGAGGATATGACTTGAGAGTTCATATATATATATATATATATTTTAATATATATAGCATCCCTTTCCTTTTCCCTTTTCTGAAGTAGCTAGCCTGGAGTTTGGAGGTCATTTTCAAACATATTTTATCTGACATGCTAGCAAAGTAATGCTTAAAACTCTCCAAGGCAGGATTCAACAGTACGTGAACCGTGAACTTCCAAATGTTCAAGCTAGATTTAGAAAAGGAAGAGGAACCAGAGATCAAATTGCCAACATCTGCTGGATCATTAAAAAAGTGAGAGCGTTCCAGAAAAACATCTATTTCTGCTTTATTGACTATGCCAATGTCTTTGTGTGCATCACAACAAACTGTGGAAAATTCTGAAAGAGATGGGAATACCAGATCACCTAACCTGCCTCCTGAGAAATCTGTTTGCAGGTCGAGAAGCAACAATTAGAACTGGACATGGAACAACAAACTGGTTCCAAATGGGGAAAAGAGTACGTCAAGGCTGTATATTGTCACCCTGCTTATTTAACTTATATGCAGAGTACATCATGAATTGTTGGACTGGATGAAGCACAAGCTGGAATCAAGATTGCCAGGAGAAATAGCAATAACCTCAGACACACAGATGACACCACCCTTATGGCAGAAAGCTAAAAAGAACTAAAGAGCTTCTTGATGAAAGTGAAAGAGGAGAGTGAAAAAGTTGGCTTAAACTCAACATTCAGAAAACTAAGATCATGGCCTCTGGTCTCATCACTTCATGGCCAATAAATGGGGAAACAATGCAAACAGTCACAGACTTGACTTTTTTGGGCTCCAAAATCACTGCAGATGGTGACTGCAGCCATGAATAGGACCCTTGGCCCTTGGAAGAAAAGTTAGGACCAACCTAGATAGCATATTAAAAAGCAGAGACATCACTTTGCCAACAGAATTCCGGCTAGTCAAAACTATTGTTTTTCCAGTAGTCATGTATGGATGTGAGAGTTGGACGGTGAAGAAAGCTGAGTGCCGAAGAATTGATGCTTTTGAACTGTGGTGTTGGAGAAGACTCTTGAGAGTCCCTTGGACAACAAGGAGATCCAACCAGTCCATCCTAAAGGAAATCAGTCCTGAATGTTTATTGGAAGGACTTTTGCTGAAACTGAAACTCCAGTACTTTGACCACCTGATGTGAAGAGCTGACTCATTTGAAAAGACCCTGATGCTGGGAAAGATTGAAGGTGGGAGGAGAAGGGGATGACAGAGGATGAGACGGTTGGATGGCATCACCGACTCAATGGACATGAGTTTGAGTGAGATCTGGGAGTTGGTGATGGACAGGGAAGCCTGGCATGCTGCAGTCCATGGGGTCACAGGCAGTTGGACACGACTGAGCGACTGAACTTAACTGAACTTTAATGTAGCTCAATTTACTTTTTTTTTTTTTTTCTTTTTGTGACTTGGGTCTTCCATGTAGAAGAGATCTTTGCCTAAACCGAGATTATAAAGATTTATTTTTTCTTCTAAGAGTTTTTATAGATTTAGCTTTTATATCTAGGTTTATGTTCCCTTTTGAGTTAGCTGGTATGAGTTAGGAGTCCAACTTGATTCTTCTGCATGTGGCTATTCAATTATCCCAGCATCAGACTTTGGAAAAAGACCATTCTTTCCCCATTGAATTGTCTTGGCACCTTTGTCAAAAATCAATTACCTATAAATGTTAGGATTTATTTTTAGGCTTTCAATTCTATCCCACTGATCTATTTGTTTATACTTATGCCAGCACCATACACTTTGCACTGTTTTGAAAATGGGAAGTATTAATCCTCCAATTTTGCTCTTTTTCAAGATAATTTTGGCTATTCTGTGTCCTCAAGAATTTTCACATTAATTTTAGAATCAGTTTCTCTATTTATGCTGGAACCACCTCTTGACATCTTCTCCTTGATCACAGTACTTTACATTCCGCCTGGTCACAGGCACCACCTGACATGTTTTTACTAATATGAATTATTTATAAAGTAGACGGTGAATTTTTCATTGTATTTAGAGTATATTTCAATTCAATAGTGAAATGGAAAACCTAGGGGCTTAATCTCTTGGGACTCACTTTCCCCTCTATGAACAAAGGGATGGGAACAACATGTGGATTGACCAATCAGAGGTTGACCACATGTCCCACTCCACTCCCTTCAACAGTTATTACTGGCTTTATTCTCCTTGCATCCCCTTTTCCCCTTGCACTTATGCTGTCATCTGGACTAGCTCTTTTCTCAGGTTCCAAAGGTTTTTTGAAGACTATGATTTGATGAAAATTTAGCATTCTTAGCAAATCTCCTTTTCCAAGAGGTGATGGCATTTGTTTCTTCCAAAAGTGATTTCCAACTACTAGGTTTGTTCAGTTTGTCCTGGTGCTGTACCACTTACTTTATTTCTTTGGGCTCCAAAATCACTGCAGATGGTAATTGCAGCCATGAAATTAAAAGACGCTTACTCCTTGGAAGGAAAGTTATGACCAACCTGGATAGCATATTAAAAAGCAGAGACATTACTTTGCCAACAAAGGTCCATCTAGTCAAGGCTATGGTTTACCCAGTGGTCATGTATGGATGTGAGAGTTGGACGGTGAAGAAAGCTGAGTGGTGAAGAATTGATGCTTTTGAACTGTGGTGTTGGAGAAGACTCTTGAGCATGCCTTGGACTGCAAGAAGATCCAACCAGTCCATCTTAAAGGAGATCAGTCCTGGGTGTTCATTGGAAGGACTGATGTTGAAGCTGAAACTCCAATACTTTGGCCACCTCATGTGAAGAGTTGACTCATTGGAAAAGACCTCAATGATGGGAAGGGTTGGAGGCAGGAGGAGAAGGGGACAACAGAGGATGAGATGGCTGGATGGCATCACAGACTTGATGTACATGGGTTTGGGTAAATTCTGGGAGTTGGTGATGGACAGGGATGCCTGGGTTGCTGTGATTCATGGGGTCACAAAGAGTCGGACACGACTGAGTGACTGAACTGAACTGACTGAACTGTATCACTTACAGGCCTGATGTGTTTGTTTCTATGAAAACATCCACTAACTAAGACTGTATCTGTGCCTCCTGGACATTTTTCACCTCATCCATCAAAAGAGTAGAGCAAGTGTGGAGGGATGATAGATATTTTATTTTCCCAGCACCACATGCTAGTTTGCACTATTAATTCTAGATTGTCTCTGAATCACTGTAGAAGAGTTAACTGTAAATGGGATTTTCCAACTCTGACAAGGAAAGGGAAATCTGACTCAGGATACGTTCAAAGTCCCTTTCACTGGGCTCTAGGTACACCTTTCTTTCTAGTCTCTGGATGGTGAAAGGGCTATAGACTACAGAATCTGGTTTCTAAGAACCCTGAAGAATTCCTCTAGGTATTCCTCTTGTCTAACTGTCACTTCTAACACATTTGACAGCAAAGGTAGGATTTGTGCCTGGTATCTAACGGGAGCTTAAATATTTATTGGATAAATGAATGGATGCTTAATTCTGCTATTGATGCTTACAGTGTTCTAAGTACTACACCATGTGGATTTCGTTAATTTTTATTATAACCTCATATGTTTTTAATTCATTGACTAATATTAATATTTGTTGACTGGATAACACTGCCACATTTCATATTATTTGAATCTCCTAATATCCTGTGATAGACACCATTGGTTTTACTCCCATTTTACAGTTCACTGGTGAGCTGCAGTCCATGGGGTTACAAAGAGTTGGACACGACTGAGCGACTGAACTGAAGTGATATAGACACCCAGATGTTTAATGCTTTAATTCAGTGTTCTTCCAACTTTAACACAGCAAGAACCTCCTGAGGTTTTTAGATTCTGATTTGGCAGGTCTGGGTGGGCCTGAGAGTAGTGTGTTTAACAAGCTCCCGGTGACACTGATAATGCTATTCTACAAGTTATACTTTGAGTAGTAAGGCTTTAGATAGAACATTTTCTTTGTGAAGGTGAAGGGTTAAAAATAATATATGGGACAAATAAACATTCTCTCCTTCCAGCAAAAAAAGAGCTAGGGACTAAGCAGCCCAAAAGAAAAATATCTTCTCAGATACCATTAACTGAAATCCTGATGATGAAATTTGATAAATTAGCCATTCTTTAAGTCTACAAGGTATACAGCATACAGTATACTGTAGATGAATAAAGTTGGAGGATCCACCTTCCAAGCTCACAACCTGATGCAATGCTAGTTTTAAAATCTAAAACCAAAGAAGCAAATAGAAAAAAATGAGAAGACCCTTGTGAGTGTTTTGGAAAAAAAAAAAAAAAGGTTATTTTTGACCAAAGTAATGAAGGTTAATGTTCGTAAAGTGCCTTGATATTGTCTTATAAAAAAGAGGCTTGAAAGGTGTAGTTAAGAGTAAAAGTTGTATAGAACAGGCAACTAGTGAGAACCTACTGGACAGCCCAGGGAACTGTACTTGATGCACTGTGGTGACCTGTATGGGAAGGAAGTCCAAAAAGGAGGATGTATGTATATACATGGTTGATTCATTTTGCTGTACAATAGAAATGAACACAACATTGTAAAGCAACTATACTGCAATAAAAATTAATTTTAAAAAAGTTAAAAATTGTTTGCACATTATACATAGAAATGGAAAACTAACATCACTCTTGGGAAATCTCGATCATCTTCATAGTCTGCCTAAGAAAGCAAAATTGTTCTAAAGCATGGAGATAAAAGCTTGCTATTTATAACTGTGCCCTTGATCAGTTACTGGAGCTTTCTATGTGGGACTCAGCAGACATTCATCATTGCTGTTACCTCTCACAATCAGAATTTCTCATCTGCCCAGAGAAGATAATTCCATATCTCTTTGTATACTAAAGAGCTCACCATTTTACCTGGAAATTGTTTCCTGAAACATGCAGATGCTTTTTTTCCCCTTCTTATCTTTCTTTTTTTTAAAAAAAATTATTTATTTTCATTGGAGGCTAATTACTTTAAAATATTGTAGTGGTTTTTGTCATACATTGACATGAATCAGCCATGGGTGTACATGTGTTCCCCATCCTGAACCCCCCTCCCATCTCCCTCCCCAACCCATCCCTCAGGGTCATCCCAGTACATCAGCCCTGAGCACTCTGTCTCATGCATCAAACCTGGACTGGCGATCTGTTTCACATATGGTAATATACATGTTTCAATGCTATTCTCTCAAATCATCCCACCCTCGCCTTCTCCCACAGAGTCCAAAAGACTGTTCTATGCATCTGTGTCTCTTCTGCTGTCTCACATTTAGGGTCATCGTAACCATCTTTCTAAATTCCATATATATGCTTTAGTATACTGTATTGGTGTTTTTCTTTCTGACTTACTTCACTCTGTATAGTAGCCTCCAGTTTCATCCACCTCATTAGAACTGGTTCAGATGTATTCTTTTTAATGGCTGAGTAATATTGGAAAGTTAAGAGCAGAAGGCAGTGAGGAGATGCACGCAGCAGATATCCCAGCTGTAGGCTGGCAGAATTGTAGCAGAAGGCGAAACACTAAGTGATGTCTATTGGACTATTGGGCTTTACCTATTATGCAAAGATTTTTAATACTGAAGGTCATTTGTGTCCTTTATCATAATAATTGCTAGAAAATCTTTGCAGCTAGTGTTTTCCCAAGTACCAAGTTCCTGATTACTGGTGTGTCCCTGAGTTAAGTAAAATGGGGGAACCCCTTAAAGGTAACTGAGATTGAAAGGTTTGGAAAGATTATAGGCTCAGAGAAATCAGAGTGAGGATAATCTTTAGAAGTCAAATTTGAAAATCCAGTTTAAGATGGCTATGAAACCTTTGAGTGAACTCTCCCTGAATCCTGAATTCCACTGAATGATTAACAGCATACAGGAAACCATCAAATTGTGCTGCCCATCTTCCAGAATTTTTGCATGGTAAAGTGCTGCCAAGACCACATTGAGGAGAGTCTGACTAATTTATGAGATGTTACATCAAAAATAAAATTGGCCTGAGAATTAATGGATAGGACTTCTATTAGAAGCTCTCTAATATTAGAGAAAGACCAGAGCAGAGGGGCCAGGGATAAGTGCAGCATGTGGTGCACTTGGAGGCAATCTGCACTTCTACTTGCACATCTTAAGGCAAACTTGAGCTGGTGGAGATAAAGGAGATGGCTAGACTGCGGGCTCACTCTCAGTGAGCTCAGCTGAGGTTCTCTGTGAATTGCAGGCCACAGGAATGACTAAATGTTCTGGGGAGCATTGCCTAAGTTAGAGAACAGCATCAATTTTCAGACTGCAATGATAAACAAGGAGAAGTAACCCTTCTGCATGAAGCTGAAGCAAAATGCTAGCCAGCTGCCTCTTTTGGGCGTAGCTCCCTTCTCTCCACAGAAAACTAATCTTTTGACCTGAAAAAATAAAATTACAACATTTTAGTATCCAGGTGGAGCTGTCAGAGGAGAGCTGATTACATGAATCTAGACAATAGAGAAATCTGGGCTGGAGTCAGCAGTACATGGACGGTAAGTAAAACTGTGCTTATGGATGAAGTCCCCTGGGGAAAGAGTAGACTCTGTAAAGAGAAGACTCAGAGCTGAGGCCAGGAGAATCCCAACATTGAGGAGGATTTTTCTGAGGAGGAAAGAACCGCAAAGCAGTGAGTGAAGAGGTTCCAGGGAGGGAGAGGGGAAGGCAGGGTTCTGGAGTATTTTGGATGTCCAGACACAAGTGTTTCAAGAAAGAGTTGTGTTAAATGCTAATGGGAAGTCAAGTAGGAAGAAACTGAAAAATACTCTTTAAATTTCATAGCATTTATGTCTATGTGAAATAAAGGATCAGGTCCACTGATGAGAGAGTGTGTGTGTGAAAGCTGGTAGTAGGGAGTAGGGAGGATGGGTGTAGTTATCAGGGTTCTCCAGAGAAATAGAACCAATATATTTATATGTTATTACTGAAGAGAGAAAGAGAGAGAGGCTGAGAGAAGTATAAAATCTGGAGGGTAAGCTGGTAGTAGAGAGACCTAGAGAAGAATTAATGTTGTGGCTCAAGTCTGAAGCAATCAATTGGCAGAATTCCCTGTTCCTTTGGGGACCTCAGTCTTCTCCCTTAAGGCCTTCAACTGATTGGATGAGACCCATTCACAATATGGAGGGTAATCTGCTTTATCCAGTCTGTTACTTTAATTGGGTTGTTATGTTCAGTAGCTCAGTTGTGTCCAATAAATGTCATAAAATTGTGCATGTCTGTATGTCCATATAGGTAGGAAAATAAGGGAAAACTCATCACTCATAAATCCAAAGATTGCCTCAGCAATCCATATCAAGTTTCTTTAGCCCCTCTGAGTATTTTCAAATGAATTTTTGTGCATAGTTATATGAGTGAATGGGGCTTCCCTGGTGGCTCAGCTATAAAAAATCCACCTGCTAATGCAGGAGATGTGGCTTTGATCCCTTGGTCAGGAAGATCCCCCAGAGGAGAAAATGGCAACCCACTCCAGTAATCTTGCCTGGGAAATTCCATGGACAGAGGAGGCTAGTGGGCTACAGTCCATGGAGGTGCAGAGTTGGACACAATTTAGTGACCAAACAACAACAGCAACAACATGAGTGGACACACAGAGTATATGCATATCAATCTTGCTTTTCCATAACATGTTATATACATTTTTTAATGTTGTTAGAAAGTATACATATTTTACATTATAAAATAGTGATTTATGAAGTGGATGCCATGTAGGTAGCACAGATCATGCATATATGCTTCTATTATTGTAATCTTTGGATAGTCCCAGTTTGAGCTATTGTAATTATCTTACACCTGTTAGCTCTTTTTGTGTTTTGATTATTAAAAGAGTGGAATTATTGGCCTAACTTGAAGACTTAAAAAAAAAAAAAAACACCATGTGAAATGAATTGTCAAATATCTTTCCAGAAGTCTCCAACAATTTATATTACCTCCAGAAAAAGTAGTAAAGTACTGATTTTGCAATTCTCTGAAAGCATTGAAAATCTTATTAATCTTTTGCTAATTATTAGGTGAAAATTGTTAACATTATTTACACTTCTTAATTTCTTATTAAGCTTAACTTTCCCCCATCACATTAGTTTACAGGTTGCATTTTCTCTTGTGTAACTCTCCTGCTGATGGCCATTTATCTTAATGTTTTTCTCATCGATTGGCATACTCTCTCTGTTTAATAAGAGCATTTACTCTTGTCATATTTCCTGCAAACATTTTTTCAGTCTGCTGTTTGTCTTTATATTTTAGTTGCTTTTCATGTACAGATGTCTTCAATTTTTTTGTAGTCAGATCTTCAATATTTTCCTTTGTCCTTTCTTGTGTTACTGCTACCTTTAGAAAATAATCTTTTACAAAGGAGCTTTGAAAAGATATATCACTCTGTTTTCTTCTAGTTTTTTTTCATTGATTTTTTTTCAAGGAAAATATTTAACTCTTAGATTTAAAGAGTTTGAAGTATGTCTTGATGAATTAAGAGGAGGTGGTGACAAGTCTCTTAAATGAACAAAGGAAAATAAAGAGAACATAATGTAAAATG
This sequence comes from Cervus canadensis, assembly GCF_019320065.1. NCBI lineage: Eukaryota > Metazoa > Chordata > Mammalia > Artiodactyla > Cervidae > Cervus > Cervus canadensis. Next base: position 53,516,670 of record NC_057393.1, on the reverse strand, counting down.
AATGAGAAAAGTGCCTACCGAGGGCTTCCTTAGAGTGCTACTTTTATTTTACTGTAAACTTACTGACCCAAGTTCAGAGGACAATGCCTGGGATGACAAAAAGATCATGGTCCATATGATGAGAAATGGACTGAAGACCCTAAGATTGAAAGAGGGCTGTTTAAAAATATTTGGATGCTTGTCAACATGTGTAGCAGTTAAGAACTCAAGCTCTGAGGACATAGGGACCTGGATTCATGTTCCAGCTTTGCCACTTGCAGAAAAGATGCAGATCCATGTTAAGCCAGTTTCTTCATCTGTTCAATGGGAATAATAACAGTGCCTATGTCATGGTTACGGCATTTTGAAGATTAAATGAGAAAATGCATGTAGGTTTTTAGTGAGTTGCTCGACCCAGAGAAAGCACTTGATAGGTGCTGGCTGTCAGTAGCAATAATTCTGGTCTTTATTCTGTTTTGAAAAGCCCAAAGAAGAGAGTGAGGTTAAAGAATAACAAATTTTTGCCTGTCTGAGGCTGGACTTCCTGAGATTCTGGGTCTTTTCAGGAACATTTTTCAGACAACAGCTGGGATAGGGTGAGGCTTTCTGCAAATGGCTTACCAGTGATTTTCACAAGTCTTCCCAGATGTCATTCTGTTAGGCTGTCTTCACATGGGGCCCTGAAGAACAGTGTGTGGAGGTCTTGCTTCTTCCTGCCCGTGCATTCACTTGGCATGTTAGCTCAGGGATATAAATGAAATTGAGACTTAGACCAGCCAGTACAGAGTACTGAATGCTAATTAGCTTGTCAACACTGCAGGTGCTTTTGAAGAGAGGAAGATATGATACAACCTGCACCTTGGGAGGAAGATGAAGAATGAACTGCGTGGGAGACAGTTTTGAGGCAGACAGATGTAAAGGAGGTTATCCCACTGGTACCTGTGGGAAGCTTTGAAGCCAAAGGGTACAGGGCAGAGATGGGGACTCGGGTCAGGCACAGGACAGAATAAAGAGGAGATGTGGTTGGTTTTGACTGCATTTGCCTGGGGGCAGCTGCGTGTGTGTTGTCAAAGATAAAGCTGGATATTAATTAAAGTGGTGAAGGCAGATTTTATTAACTACAGACTGTAGGGAAAAGAACTGAGTTCCATTCTATTTGTACAGAAGTGTGTGTGTTAGTCACTCAGTCGTGTTCAACTCTTTGTGACCCCATTGATTATAGCCTGCCAGACCCCTCTGTCTATCGGGATTCTCCAGGCAAGAATACTGGAGTGGGTTGACATTTCCTTCTCCAGGAGATTGCAACCTAGGGATCGAACCTGGGTCTCCTGCATTGCAGGCAGATTCTATACCGTCTGAGCCACAGGGAAGCCTGCCTGTACAGAGGTGGCTGGAGCGTTTTAAAATCAGGATGAGGGAATAGGGAGGAGCAGTGAGCAGGGGTCAAGTAGAATCAGGGAGATAAGAAAAAAAATTACAAAAATCTAGTGAGATAGACGATGAGGATGTCATTAGGAGAGCTGAGGCTACTAGTTGGCAGTTAGTTGAATTAGGATTCTACTCACCCACAGAGCCTGGGAGACAGAGGTCCTATTCTTTCTGATGATAGCATTTGAAAGGAATGGCTTTCAAGTCCTTGAGAAAGACACTCCTGGGTTTTAGGGAATACATATGTGTATATTTGAAAGAGACAGAGGGAGAATTTATAATTGTGAGCTTACCCCTTCCTGCCTTTTTAAATTAGTAATGTTCGAAGAAAGGAGTGGAGGTCAGGGCCCTGTGGCCAGGTGTTGGCTAGAACAAATGGTAAATTTCTTTGACAGTCTTGAGCTTTTTTAGACAGGAACTCAAACAGGGGATGTCTTAGTCATCCCAAGTATGTGGCCTTAGGCTGGCGGAAGCCATGCTAGGTTGATCCAGCCATTTAATGCAGGAGTTTGGAATGAGTCTCTATGTGGCAAGAGAGTTTTTGTGGTTCTCAGCCTCTGCATGAGGCAGAGGACATCTCAGAGGCTGGAGAGTTGGAATGCTGGGTACCACTCCTAGTTCTATAATTCATGAGTGGGAAAATCATCACTTCCCTCATGTTGTGATGATCAAAAGGGATAATATATGTGAAAGGACTTGGAAAATTGAAATAATTATTTTTACTACTGAAAAATCATAATTGGAGAACTCGGATCCCTCTCATGTTGTGAACTGATGTAGCAGCATAAATGGTCAGGCCCTTCAAGGGAGGGACTCTGAAGGCAAGACTGCCAGCCCTTCTTTATAATTCCCTTTGTAAAGTGATTACTTACAACTGACTGCATCATGCTTGTTTCCTTGATTTTTTCCTTTTCTTTTTAAGACTTGCTTTCTTAGCTTAAGGCATTGCAACCTAAAATCCACTGCCAGCAGAGAAGTTGCTTTAAAAAGAATGCTAAGTATGCTCAAAATGTTAACAACATCTTTTAATTTTAAAAGCTTTTTTTTGTTATTAGTATACTACAAAAGAAAAATAGAGTTTGATATTTCTCATTACTTTTCTACCTTGTATTCATGAGATAGGTCATTTGGAAACATTCAATAGGCTGTGACTTGATTTCTCACTTTATATGACTAATGGAAATAGTAAAAAAAGAAGTACTAGACTATGAACTTCAAAGCTTAATGAATGTAAAATACCTTTTGAATTTGGATGAAAATGTTGGTTGAAGTTTTGTTTTTAATTTGTACTTAATCTGCTATCCCCAGGGGGACCAGTTGCTGAAAGCTTTTTGAGAGGATGTTAAGGATTAATCTCCTCTGTCTTTATAATACCTTGATCTTTTCAAAGTGTTTTTTGTGATTTCATTTGATCTTTACAATAAAGAGAACTTGTTGGAGCAAGGGTGAGTGTGCCAGAGGTACAGATGAGGAAACAGAGGCTCAGGGATGCTGCATGCCTGTTAACAGGAGTGTCACAAAGTACTGCGGCCTCAGTCAAAAGGCGACAGTTCCTGTATAAACCCAGCAGAGACGCGACATTGTAAATGTAGCACAAATTCATAGTTAAACTCTACAGGCTCAGTTGAATACTTGGGGAATCCTTGTTTTAGGTTGAAAAGAAATTACTGCTCGATCTGTTTATGTTTCCCATATGCAAAAGAAAAAAAATTTGGAGGGGGTTTTAGAACCTGGAATGGTCTCTTTCAGTGTTGGGCTATATTTCCTATTGGAACAGCTTTATTGAGGTGCAGTTTTTATACAGTATATATGCAGATTTAAAGCACACAATTCAATAGCTTTTAGTATATTCACAGATGTATGAAACTATTACCACAGATAGTTTTAGAATATTTTCATCATCTCAAAAAGAAACTCTATACCCTTCAGCTATCACTCTCTTATTGCTTCTTCTATCCTCCAACACTGAACTATAGCTAATCTACTTTCTGTCTTGAGATTTCTCTGTACTGGATTTTCAAAAAATGGAATGATACAATAAGTGGTCTTTTGTGGCTAGTTTCATTTGGCATAAATTTTCAAAATTCAACTAATTTGTAGCATGCATCATTATTTTATTCCTATTTCTGGCCGAATTGTATTCCATTGGATGGGTACATCATGTTTTGTTGCTCTGTTCACCAGTTGGTAGATACTTAGATTGTTTCTACTTTTTGGCTATTATGAATAATGATCCTATAAAATTTTATGCACAAGTTTTTGTGTGTACATATGTTCTCATTTCTATTGAATAAATACCTAGGAGCAGAATTGTTGAGTCATATGATAACCTTATGTTTAAAGAGCTGCTAGACTGTTTTCTAAAGTGGCTTAATCATTTTACACTCCCATTAGCAATGTATGAGGGTTCTCATTCCTCTACATCTTCACAAGCTCTCACTGTATGACACTGTGATTCTAGCCATTCTTGTGGATATGAAGTGGTATTTCATGTAGTTTTGATCCTTTAATGAGTAGTTTTGATCCTTTAATGACTGATGATATAAGTTCTATTTCCATGATATTGGACATTTGTATATCTTCCCTGGGAAAACATCTATACCAATCCTTATGGAGTTGTAAGAGTTCTTCATATATTCCAGATATAAATCCTTTATGAAATATATGATTTGCAAATATTTTCTCTCATTCTCTTGGTTAATTTTCATGTTCTTGATAGTGTACTTGAAACACAAAACTATTAAATTCTGGTGAAGTCTAGTTTATTTATTTTCTTTTGTTGCTCATGCTTTGGGTTTACATGTAAGACTTCACTGCCAAATCCAAGGCCATTAAAATTCAAGCTAGTGTTTTCTCCTAAGAGGTCTACAGTTTTAGTCTTACATAGGTCTCTGATATGTGTGTGAATGCATGCTAAGTTGTTTCAGTGGTGTCCAACTCTGTGACCCTATGGACTGTAGCCCATTGGACTGCTCTATCCATGGGATACTCCAGGCAAGAATACTGGAGTACTGGAATGGGTTGCCATTCCCTCCACCAGGGGATCTTCCTGATCCAGGGATCGAAACGATGTCTTTTACGTCTCTTGCATTGGCATGTGGGTTCTTTACCTCTAGCACCACCTGGAAGCCAAATACAAATCTAAGGGTAGAACTTAGGATCATTGCATAAGGTGCCACTGAATATTAGAAGGAGCTATCTAACAGCTGGAATTCTTGCAGTGCATGAGCTAGTCCTTGTATTTTGGCACGTGTACACTCTGAGATACCTGCCTGTCAGGAGTACTCCAGGTAGATCCCCTCATAGGTGGGATGCTGGATGATGTGACTTCTTGGGTCCCTTCCAAACTAAACTTTAAAGACGGTTGGTGCTGCAGCTTTGCCTGGGGATTTCCTGGGGTTTCAAGTCTCACCACTTTCAGCTTTTGGGGAGTAAGGGTATAAGACATATACAGACATTTATGTCTGTGTGTATAATTTATTTGTTGCTGTTTTATTTTCAAGAAACTTAGAGGTCTTCCAAAAACAAAGTAGATACATTAAGATTCCTTTGTTCAATACATACTGATTACAATTTTATTTTCTTTAGAAGAAAGGACTGTAGGAGCTATTTGAAATTTAAGTGTTCCTACGTGTATTAATTTGCTAGGGCTGCCGTAAGAACATATCAAAAGGCCAGATGGATTGCACAACAGAAATTAATTTTCTCACAGTTTTAGAGGACAGAAGCCCAAGATCAAGGGGTCAGCAAGTTAGGTTCCTTCTGAGGCTTCTCTCCTGGACTTGCAGATGATCTCCTTCTTGCTGTATTCTCACAGGATTGGCTCTTGATCCACATATGTCTGTATCTTAATCTCTTCTTAAAAGAGCGCCACCCATATAGGGCCCTCCCTTATGACTTCATTTTACCTTAATTACCTGTTTAAAGGCCTTCTTGACAAATATGGGTATATTCTGAGGTACTAGAGGTTAGGGATTTCCTCAACACGTGAATGATGAGGAACACAATCTAGTCTATAACACAAGGTTTTGATTTTCCCCCAATGCTATTTCTGTTCACATTTCTGATAGTTTTTGTTGAGTAGTAACAGGCTAGAAGTTGAAGAAAACTTGGAATCTAGAGAAATGCATGCTGAAACTACTTAACTACTTCCTACCTTGAGTCCTAACAGATGCGGGTTCTGATGGCCAGCTTGCTGGTACAAGTGCCACCCCTGTCTGTCAGCTCAGCAGAATCTGCAGAGAAGTCAGCTGGCTCCCTGGAATGACATCCTGCTTTTCATTTGTCAGCCCAGTTGTACCCAAACAAGTTGAGATACAGTAGCCTTGCAGACACAATAGGCCTTTGAATGTTTTCCAGGGAAAACAATTGCATTTCTACTTTAGTACAAAGGATCAAGAAGACCTCTGACTGCTTTTATGTTTTGTTTTTCTTCTGATGCTAATTATGTTTTCACAAATCTAACTGTTCTGTTGACTCCTCCAAGGCATATTATTAACACTTCACTAATGCAATCTACTGCAACCAAGTATGTGACCAGCATAGAGCTCTGGGATGTAATGTTCCTTTTTTATCTACCCTAAAATTTTGCTGAGGACTCCTCGGTCGGTTTATCTTTTTTTGGCCATGCCTCCCAGCTTGCAGGATGTTAGTTTCCTGACCAGGGATTGAACTTGCACCTTTGGCAGTGAAAGCATGAAGTCCTACTTACTGAACTGCCAGGGAATTCCTGGTCAGTTTATCTTATGAGGCAAAAATTAAATGAATAGAGTGATATTCTTTTTATAAATTCTTTCATGAGATATAAGTGTGATTTTTCTCTCTTCTATTTAGAAAACACTGCTATGATTTTAGCAAGGATTTTTAACTTGAAATTTACTTTCTAAATATAAATTCAAAAGACAGAGAAAAGAACAACAAAAATAAAAATTACTTGTGTGTTCCCTTAACAGAATACTTTTATTTTTCTATTTCATATTCTTCCAGTCTTCTATTAACAGCAAAACATTTTATTTTCTTCTTGAAAATGACCTAACAATTTATTGAGGACACTTTCTTGAATATTTTACCACATAATTTTAATGCTGAGTGGTGTTCCAGGTTATGAATGGATCATTACTTTAGTAAATTTTTTTGTTGTTGTTGAACATTTAGGTACAGAGTACTTACGGTTGTTATTTTTGTCTATCTATTTTTGAGCATATACTAATAATTATATTTCCTCATTATTCTGAAATGACATGATTACCATATCAAAAAATGCATAGGTGCACCTGGGTCTACTGTGTGTTTTATGTATTGGTTCATTGATTTGTCTATTTCAACTTCAGTGCAATTTTGCTTTAATTAAAAAAAATAAGATCAAGTTTAAAATATTCCACTGTGAATAGAAAGTATTTTATTATCTGTTCACACCTGTTTACTATTCTGGGTGAAATTTAAATTAATTTCATAAATTAAAAATTCATAAAATTCACTATTTTTATTGTAATTTTTATATTTATTAAAGTTTTATTTTCCTTTGAATTTTTTAAATTTTAACATTAAAAAAAAGGAATTCGTATTTGCCATAAGATGATATTTTATACAAAGAAAAAACAATAATTTCCCTTTCTCAAAAATCCTCTTTTCCAAGGTTACACATTATAGCCCACTGTATATCCTTCTATATCTTTCACTCATAGAAATACACACACACACACACACACACAATTTTCCCTTACAAAAAAGTGGGACTAATTCTATATATTGCCAGAAGTCAATTTTACCTAAACCAAACCAAACAAGCTTCCCTTGTGGCTCAGATGGTAAAGCGTTTGCCTGCAGTGCAGGAGACCTGGGTTCGATCCCTGGGTCGGGAAGATGCCTTGGAGAAGGAAATGGCAACCCACTCCAGTATTCTTGCCTGGAGAATCCCATGGATGGAGGAACCTGGTAGGGTTGCAAAGAGTCGGACACGACTTCACTTTCAAACCAAACAAAATATTTGAGGTTTTGATTAAAATTATATGTTAAAATTTATATGTTACTTTGGAAAGATTGATATTTTAAATTTTATTGATTCCTTTCCATTTAATGTCTTTATTTATATTTTATTTTGTGTTTTTAGACTTCCCTGATAGCTCAGCTGGTGAAGAATCTGCCTGCAATACAGGAGACCCCAGTTCAATACCTGGGTCAGGAAGTTCCCCTGGAGAAGGGATAGGCTTCCCACTCCAGTATTCTTGGGCTTCCTTGGTGGCTCAGATGGAAAAGAATCCACCCACAATGTGGCAGACCTGAGTTTGATCTCTGGGTTGGGAAGATCCATTGGAAGAGGGCATGGCAACCCACTCCAGTATTCTTGCCTGGAGAATTCCATGGACAGACGAGCCTGGCTGACTACAGCCCATGGGTTGCAAAGAGTCAGACATGACTGAGTGACTTTCACCTTTTGTATTTTTACAAATTGTCTACTTTTCTTGAGAATTTATTACTATATTCTTCATAATTTTTCTTGCTGTTGTGAATGAAGTACAAACATCTAAAATATTTTTTATTTCTAATTTAATATTGAGTATAGGGAAAACTATTAATTTTTATATACTTAGTTTATAATCTAACCTCTGTACCAATTAATTCATGAGCAGATTCCAGGCATGGAAGTGTGGTTCAAAATTAGAAAATTTCTCAAAATATTTTATCATGTTAGCTTTATTTCTAAGTATTTTATTTTGTAGCACATTCTATCACCAGTGTCCTTAACCCTCTTTGGTGAAATATCTTTTCATGTGTTTAATCTATGTTTTTCTTTTTTATTTAATCCATTTTCTAACCAGATTGTTGTTTCTTTTTGCCATCTATTTTTGAGAGTTCTTTATATTTTCTGGGCTTCCCTTGTGGCTCAGCTGGTAAAGAATCTGTCTGCAATGTGGGAGACCTGGGTTCAATCCTGGGTTGGGAAAATCTTCTGGAGAAGGGAAAGGCTACCCACTCTAGTATTCTGGCCTGGAGAATTCCGTGGACTGTATAGTCCATGGGGTGGCAAAGAGTTGGACACGACTGAGTGACTTTCACTTTCACTTCATATTTTCTAATCACTAGTCCTTTGTAAGATGTGGTTTGCAACTACTTTCTCCAAGTCCGTGGCTTGTCCTTTCACTCTCTTCTCAAGAAATTTTGCAAAGCAAAAGTTTTTAAATTTGAGGGGATCCAGTTTATCAATTTTTCCTTTTATGGATTGTGCTGTGGGTGTCAAGTTTAAGCACTCTTTGCCAACTCCTAGATCTTAAAGATGATTTCCATTTCCCCATAAAACTTTCAGTTTACATTTCACATTTGTTTATGATCCATTTTAAGCTAATATTAGTATAAAGTGTGACGTTTACGTTGAGTTTCATGTTTTTGTTATGGACGTATAATTGATCTAGCACCATTTGCTATTCTTTTTCCTTTGAATTGCTTTTCACCTTTGTAAAAAATCAGTTGAGCATATTTTTGTGACCCTATTGCTGAGATCTTTGTTTTGTTCCATTATTTATGTGTCTATTATCTGTCAATGTATGTTGCTAGCATTACTTGGCTAGATAGTAAGCCTTAATAATTTCAGGTAGATAATAATCAGGTAGATAGTAAGCCTTAATAAAATCAGGTGGAATGATTATTCCCACTTTTTTTTCTTCTGTTTTGAGATTACTTAGCTGTAATGTCCCACTCTTTGTGACCCTGTGGACTGTAGCCTGCCAGGTTCCTCTGTCCATGGAATTCTCCAGGCAAGAATACTGGAGTGGATAGGCATTTCCATTTCCAGGGGATCTTCCTAACTCAGAGATCGAACACAAGTCTCCTGCTTGGCAGACAAATTCTTTACTGTCTGAGCCACCAGGGAAGCCCATTCTATTATTATTTGTCTATAAATAAAATACAAACAACATAATATATATTATATAAAATTATAAATTCTATAATACATTAAAAATGTCTTACAGAACATATTGTTGGGCCCTGGACAGGAACTATATTAAACCCATTTTTTAAATCTTTGAGCTCCTTCACCAGTATTTTGTAATTTATATCATAGAAATCCTACACTGGCTTTGTTAAGTATACATCTAAGTAGTTTATTTTCTTTGGAGTGATTGTAAATGGTATTGTGTTTTTAAATTCTGGTTTCTGCATGTTTATTGTTAAAATATAGAAATGCAGTTGATTTTTTTTTCTGTTGGTGTTTTATCCTGTGATCTTAAACTTACTTATTAGTTCGTGGAGTTTTTTCTTGAGATCCTTTGATAATTTCTATGTACAGAATCATATCATTTACAAATAGAGACAGTTTTATTTCTTCTCTTCCAAACTGTAAGCTTTTTCTTTCTTTTTTTTTTTTTTGGCTTATTGTAATGTCTAGAACTTCCAGTACTGTGTGGAAAATGAATGGTAAGAGCAGACTTTCTTGCATTGTTCTGGATCTTAGTGTTAAAGCGTTCACTTATTCTATTTATTTCTCTCCTCTTTGTCCCATCTTTTGTTATGTATGGATTTGCTCCATTTATTTTTTGTTGTTGTTGGTAATTTGGAAATTATAAGTCCTACTTCAAATATTTTTAAGGCTACTCTTAAATTTTTTAATATACATATTTAAATTCACAATATTTATTGACAGCTTGGGCTAATGAGGCTGTCTTAATCTTGAATGAGAAAAGAATTTAAGCTTCCTTCATTTCACTTGTCCTCCTGTGAAAATATCATGAGATAATCTGGTATGATCTTAAAGTGAAATTAAGAACACATTTATATTCACCATATATAAAAATGAATAAAACACTTAGCAATAAGCTTAATGAAAGAAGTACAAGACTTGTACATTGAAAGTGACAAAACTTTGTTGAGAAAAATTAAGAAGACCTAAATAAATGAAGAAATACTGGATTGGAATATTGTTAAATCCATGTATTAAAAATACATGGATTGGAAGACTCAATATTGGTAAAATACTATTTCCCCCAAATTTATCTATAAATTCAATGCATTTTGTATCAAATCTTCAAAGGAATTTTGGGGGCAGAAATTGACAAGCCAATCCAAAAACTTACATAAATATTTAAAAGATCTAGAATAACCAAAATAATTTTTTTTAAAGTTGGAGGATCTTCACTTTCCAATTTCAAAACTTACTGTAAATCTATAATTATTCAAATGTTGGAGAGCGGGAGGATAAAAGGAAATCCTCTTCCATTGTTGGTGGGAAAGTAAATGTGTGCAACCACTATGCAGAACAGTATGGAGGTTCCTTAAGAAAACTAAAACTTAGGTTGCCATATGATCCGTCAATCCCACTCCTGGGCAGATATCTGGACAAAACACTAATTCAAAAAAATACATGCACCCTTACATTCATAGCAGCACTATTTACAATAGCCAAGACATGGAAGCAGCCTAGGTGTCCATCGACAAAAGAATGGATAAAGAAGATGTGGTACGTATATTCACAACAGAATACTACTCAGCCATAAAAAAGAATGAAAATGCCACTTGCAACAACATGGATGGATCTAGAGATTATTATACTATGTGAAGTAAGTCAGAGAAGGAAAGACAAATATTATATGATATCACTTATATGTGGAATCTAAAATCTGATAAAATCTGATAAAAATGAACTTATTTGCAAAACAGAAACAGACTCATAGAAAAAGAACTTATGTTTACTGAAGGGGAAAGGGGGTAAGAGGAGGATAAATTAGGAGTTTGGGATTAGCAGATGCAAACTACTATATGGAAAACAGATAATGTCCTAGTGTATAACACAGGGAACTGTACTCAATATCCTATAATAAACCATAATTTTGCCTCATTTTTGAAGACTCAGGTTAGAGAAAAGCTCTGAGAACTATATTTTTCCACTTAGGGAGTTGTTTCCATTTCCTTGAAACACATCTCGGGCACTGCTTCAGGAACTACTATGTTCTAAGCTCTTCCCCTGATCTAACTTTATTCTCACACCCTGTCCTTCTGTGCTACAGGCTTCTGTCGCCAGTTGATTTGTTTCATGAACTGTAAGGGTTCATTTCTAATTGGAGAGAATCTATATATGCAATGTGTAGCTCCCCACTAGTGGAATTTCAGGAGCCTACAGTCCATATTTTCTCTTACTACCCATACCTCATTTTCTCTCTCCAAATTGCAGTAATTAGGTGTTTTCAAGAATTTTTTCATTTATTTTACACAGTGCTGTTATCTTGAGAAATAAATTTATGTCTTGTGAATTTTCTTCTTTCAATTTTGGCCATTCATTATACCTAGCAGAAGTTTCTACAAGGTTGTAGTATGTAGTTGACACTGTTTCTTGCTTATGGACATGATGTGATATGAAAGTCACTCAGTCGTGTCCAACTCTTTGTGACCCTATTGACTATACAGCCCATGGAATTCTCCAGGCCAGAAAACTGGACTGGGTAGCCTTTCCCTTCTCCAGGGGATCTTCCCAACCCAGGGATCTAACTCAGGTATCCCACATTGCAGGTAGATTCTTTACCAGCTGAGCTACATTGCATATAAATGTTTCTCTTATATTTGATTTTGTTTCAACCCATTTTAATCAGTTCCTGGGAGGAAATTTGAAGACTGTCTTTGAAATGATCATCTTTATCACTCCAGGTTATATTCTATAATTATTCTGTGTGTGTATAAGTGTGTGTGTGAAAGAGAGAGACAGAGAACGAACAGATTTGGCTTTGACATGTCCTTCCACATATGACATCATCTCATCTGGTCTAGATTGTTTTTTGTTCTCTCTTCCCCTTTCATCACTTCTTTGGCAGCACTCTTTTAAATAGATAAATAGTTAAAGAGTTCAGTGTTTTATCTAACTTTCCAAGCAAACTTGTGAGCTGTTATTAAGCTTATGATTGATTCTTAAGGAAAGTGAGCCTTTGATGCACTGTATGCTTCAGATTATTAAACAGAACAATTACATCATAATAGCATTTAATAGGTGTGTGTAATGTACATATTTAACTTTTAGTTGAATAAATTCAACAGTGGTATTTATGTTTTCAACCTTTTAAGGATAGCAAACATATAATTTCCATGTGGGCCAATAGAAGGTGTAAAAAGACTTTTCTGTACAAAATCTTCCTGAAATAAATTTTAATCCATACAGTTAAATGATAGCACCTTTTTTGGATTATTCCAATTTATACATTATCTTTTGGAATTTGTGAAAAATTGTACTTAGTTGAACCTTTGTGGCTGTGCTTTGTCTTTACTCTGTCTGTCACCTCCAGTATCCAAGAATGATGTTATATTTACCCTAAAGATGGTAACAAAAATTGACCTGGAATATCTGAATGGGAAGAATGCCACCCATTCTTATAACTTTCGGTCTGGCTCCAGAATTTGTCTTGCAACCGCATGTGTGATTCGAGGTTGCCTTTCACACTTGGCATTTGTGTAAGACCTCACCAAATTCTGATTTTGGGCTTCCTTTCATGGTCTTTAGCTCAGACATATTTTTTTTGGTGTGTGTTTTGGATACTGATTTTCATTCCTCCAACAAACATTCGAGTTGGATCCTCTTCTTCCTGATTTGGGGAAGATGGAAGACTGAACTCTGAGCTAGTCTGTACTCCCAGACTAGGGAGAGGATACCTGTAGATAACCTATGGTACTGTAGAAAAAATAAAGGGCCTTGGAATGGAAACAGTAGGGGGATAATAGGTGGAACTTAGTGAAACAGGCAAATAAAACACTTGGAACTTGATGGAGAAGTCTCTTGCTATCAGGCAGGCCATCAATATGTGGACAGTAACCCTAGCCTACAAACTCAAGAGAAAATTTTCTCTTTCTGTGCTTAACTGTACAGTTATATAATTAGTTTTTAAGAAAATATTTTTTTAAATTAAAAAAGGACGTCTTATAATTTAGTGTACATACACTAAGGGATATGGTAGGATCTTGATATCCTTCTGGGCTTCTCTGGTGGCTCAGATGGAAGGAATCTGCCTGCAGTGCAGGAGGCCCAGGTTCGATCCCTGGGTTGGGAAGATCTCCTGGAGAAGGCAATGTCTACCCGCTCCAGTATTCTTGCCTGGAGAATTCCATGGACAGAGGAGCCTGGTGGGCTACAGTCCATGATATTCTTCAATTTCTTCTGCCTGAGAGTACCACCAGTCCTCTCAGGTCCATATGACCAAGGTAGCATTCACAGAATTGATAACATCATTAAGAGGAAGAAAAAGTCCAATGAATATCTCAGAGAACAAAATGTTCTTTGAGCAAATTCTATATCCATTTATAATTTAAAAAAAATAGCTCAAAAAACTGGGCCTAAATTATGTTCTAAATGATATTTTATCTTTTTTTTATAGTTTAAGGTACGGCAAATTGGCAATATGTATCAAAGTTTAAAAAATGTGCTTATCTTTTGCCGCAACAACTCCATTTCTAAGAATTGATCTAAGGAATAATTTAGAAATGTACACAGTATTTCTTTTTCAAATTTGTTATCTATAATACTCAAATTTGAGCATGACCTTCATATTGAATATTTATACCTTAGATCTTGACAGTATGACCACAGAAAATAATCACTGTTCAGCCTTTGGAAATCACACTATAGAAGAGGGCTTGGCAAACTTTTTCCACAAAGAGCCAGGTAGTAAATATTTTAGGCTTTGGGGGCCATGTGGTCCCTATTGCAGCAATGTAATTTTGCTGCTGTAATGCAAAAGCAGCCATAGGGTGTGGCTATATCCCAACAGAACTTTAGTTTGGACACTGAAGTTGGAATTTCAGACAATTTTCTTGTGTCACAAATAATATTCTTTCTATTTTCCCTTACCATTTAAAAATGTAAAAATTGTTCTTTATTCACAGGTTGTCCAAAGAATGTAGCAGGCAGGATTTGATCCTTGATACAAAATCACTGCAGATGGTGATTGCAGCCATGAAATTAAAAGACGCTTACTCCTTGGAAGGAACGTTATGACCAACATAGCGTATTAAAAAGCAGAGACATTTACTTCGCCAACAAAGGTCCGTCTAGTCAAGGCTATGGTTTTTCAGTGGTCATGTATGGATGTGAGAGTTGGACTGTGAGGAAAGCTGAGCACTGAAGAATTGATGCTTTTGAACTGTGGTGTTGAAGACTCTTGAGGGTCCCTTGGACTGCAAGGAGATCCAACTAGTCCATCCTAAAGGAGATCAGTCCTGGGTGTTCATTGGAAGGACTGATGCTGAAGCTGAAACTCCAGTACTTTGGCCACCTGATGTGAAGAACTGACTCATTGGAAAAGACCCTGATGCTGGGAGGGATTGGGGGCAGGAGGAGAAGGGTATGACAGAGGATGAGATGGCTGGATGGCATCACCGACTTGATGGACATGAGTTTGAGTAAACTCCGGGAGTTGGTGATGGACAGGGAGGCCTGGCATGCTGCGATTCATGGGGTCGCAGAGAGTCAGACACAACCGAGCGACTGAACTGACTGATTGACTGACTGACAGAGGGATATTTTGTCACAGGAAATAAATTTGTAACATATTGATTAAAAAATTACATTACAAAGTGATAGGTACAGTATCATGCCCAGTTTCTAAATAAAAAAAATGCTGTTCTGGGGCCTGGCCGGAAAAGGGGAGAAAGTCAGGACTCCGCTCCAGAGAGCAGTGCATGCAAGTGAAAACTGGACAGTGGCAAACATGGCACAAGCTGAAGCTTGAGATGGTGCATGCACATTTCTTCTTGAAATGTCCACATATCCTGGGTTCTGCCACTGCCATGAGAAAACACCCAGGCTAGCCTGCTAGAGGGATGTGAGATGTGTAGGAGGGTCGAGAGGTCCTAGTCAAGACTATTCTGGACCAACCAGGTTCCAGCAACCCTCCTGCCGAATCCCAAGGCACAGGTGACTCCTGCTGGATCACTGGAGCCCAGCCCGAATCAGCAGAATGGCTCCCTGAGTCATAGCTCTGTAAGAAGTAGTCAATGATGCTGCTTTCAGCCATTAAGTTCCAGGGCAGTTTGTTGTGCATCAATGCTAACTTGAGTGATCTTTGTGAAGTCTAAATCTGTAGATTATTCAATAGGAAGAAGAGTGGCAGGAGCACAGAGGTGAGAGGTCATGGCATGGGTATTGGGGGAGCCAACTCAGAGCAAAGGTTAGGACTCCATGCCTGGGGTGGGGCAGCCCTAATCCAGGGGCTACTTTTTATCTGGTCCCCATGTCTACATGCCACCATGTTATCACTACTTCAATTAGTAATTTCTCAGGAGATAAACCTACTAAGCCAAGAACAGGTTTCTCAGGAGATAAACCATGCTTATTTATAATTCACTTTGCTGAGAAAATGAGAACCATGGGAGTTTCCCAGGTAATGTGGGTGCAGTCCACATCCAGTATTGGTTTCTGGGTCCTAATTTGGAATTTGGGTCTAAATCTCTAAAAGTTCTTTTTACAGCTTCTTCTAAAGGAATTAGAGACTTTCACATAAATGCATTTTCTTGGGTTTGTCACATGCACCATAGAATTCCTAAGATGGATAATATACTTTTTAAAGCCTCCTCTGACCCTAGGCTATTTTGACTTGTTCAGAAATTATTATTGTTACTATTATTTTCCGTCCAAAGGCAATACTTCATATATACATGAGGTATATATACATATATGAGGTATATATACATATAAAGTATACACACACACACACACACACACACACACACACACACACACATACACATATATATGTAATTAATTTAGTAACTTGAAATTGCTTTGGTGAGCATAAAATTGGTTTCTGTTTTTTGGTAAAAACTTTTCCACCCAGAATCTATAGTCAATTGTAGATCCTCATTCTGCTGAGTAGAAATAACTTTGAATCTTCCATTTCCATTTTTGCAAAGCACTTTGCAAAATACCTTTACATAGATCACCCCATTTATTCTCATTATTATCCTATAAGGTACATATTAATATATACATTTTAAATAAAGAACTAAAGAGAAGAACATCTTATTCCAGATTCAAGTTCATTGAGTGTCAGAAAGGCACACAAATCCAGGTTCTTTGATTTAAAACCCAAGTCCTTTTCCATGACAGCACAGCTTTCTTCTGAACACAGTTTCTGAGGTTAGCTGTGTATGATTGATGTAACCAATTTTCTTCCTCCAGGGAAGAGGAACTGGTCCCTCTAGAGCATCACATGCTGTTTCCAGGGATTCCTGCTACAGAGCAAGTGAGAGGATTGGTTGCCTGTTAGGCAATTTGCTGCAAAAAATCTGCAAAACTTTCCTATGTATTATGGCCATGTGATTTAGATGTATCAGTCTAGAATTATGCTCTAGAGATCCTTCATAGAATGGATGCTAATCTCTGGAACTACACTACATCTTTCCTACTTTTATTCTCTTCAGTGCTCCATACCTCTTTTAATGGCATCATCTTTCTTCTAGTCCCTTAGGACATTTTGTTACTTTATACTTTTCCTCTTATCCTCATCTACAAATAGCATCTCACAAATGGTGGCCAGATGCCTCACGACGTGAGTACCTTCACCGTGATAACACTGATCTCTCTTCCCCTTCCCTATTGCCATTGCCAAGCTCTTTGTGAGTGAGTGCATGCATGCGTGCTCAGTTGTGTCCCACTCTATGGTCTATGGACTGTAGCCTGTCAGGGTCCTTTGTCCATGGGATTCAAAAGGCAAGAATACTGGAGTGTGTTGTCATTCTTCCTCCAGGGGATCTTCCCAACCCAAGGACTGAACCCGTGTCTCCTGCATTGGCAGGTGGATTCTTCACCAGTGAACTACCTGGGAAGCTGTCAGGTGCCTTGAAAGTGAAAGTCACTCAGTCATGTCTGACTCTTTGGGACCCCATGGACTATACATTTCATGGAATTCTCCAGGCCAGAATACTGGAGTGGGTAGCCTTTCACTTCTCCAGGGGATCTTCCCAACCCAGGGATTGAACCTAGGTCTCCCATTACAGGAGATCTTTACCAGCTGAGCCACAAGGGAAGCCCAAGAATTTTGGAAGGTGGGTGAAGTGAAGTGAAAGTCGCTCAGTCGTGTCCGACTCTTTGTGACACCACGGACTATACAGTCTATGGAATTCTCCAGGCCAGAATACTGGAATAAGTAGTTTTTCCCTTCTCCAGGGGATCTTCCCAACCCAGGGATCGAACCCAGGTCTCCCGCGTTGCCGGCAGATTCTTACCAGCTGAGCCATAAAGGAAGCCCAGCCTATCCCTTCTCCAGGGGATCTCCCCGACCCAGGAATTGAACTAGGATCTCCTGCACTACAGGTGGATTCTTTACCAACTGACCTATCAGGTACCCTTGCCATCTTCCAAATATATCACCCAGTGAGCAATCACATGGTGTTTGGCTTCCTTCTCCCTCTCACCCCTCCCATCCTTATTGTACTTGCCCCCAGATTAACCTTTGAAAGCAAATTTATACCATTCTCCTGTTTACAGAAATCTTCTGTTGATCACCACTACTTACAAATCAAATACTAACCATCAGTGGGCTTTTTAGGATTTTTTTCCCTTTCAAGTAGACTGTATTTTGTTAGAGCAGTTTTAGGATCATAGCAAAATTGAGCTGAAAGTACACAAGATTTCACTATATCCCATCCCTTCACGTGCTTTTGTATTCTAAAAAGTTATTGCCATACCCAAGGCTATCTAGATTTTCTCCTATGGTATCTTCTAGGAATTTTATAGTTTTGTATTTTACATGTAGGTCTATAATCCATTTTGAGATAATTTCTGTGAAGAATATAAAGTCTAGATTCTTTTTTTTTTTTTTGCATGCGGATATCTAATCATTCTAGCACCATTTGCTGAAAAAGCTATCTTTGCTTCTAATGCTGCTTTGAATAAAACTGCGAGTATCCTTATCTTGTTCCTGATCATAGAGAAAACGCTCTATGATATTAACTGTGAGTTTGTCATATATGACCTTTATTATGTTGGGGTATGTTCACTTTATATTCACTTTGTTGAGAGTTTTTAATCATAAAATCAATGTAGAATTTTGTTGAAAGCTTTTTCTACATCCAGTGAAATGATCATATGATTTTTATCTATTGGTTTTTTTAAATGTGATATATCATCTTGATTGCTTTGCAGATATTCGTCTATCCTTGTCATGTATGTGGGTATATTTCTTTTCAATTTAGAATTTAAAAATATTTATTGATAATTTTTCTTTTATAAATGTTTGGTAATCCCAAGTGATCACCCAAAATGCAAACTGTAAACACAACAGCAACGGAGCAACCAGTGAGTGTGAGAAAGCCAACTATGAAGAGGTGACAGCCTGAGCAAGGGTACAGGAGGGAGTAACAGAAATCAAAAGACATGTGCACAACTGTGCCACTGAGAGGGACGATTTGAGTGAATATGTAGCCACATTTGGACCACAGAGATTTCAGTGCAGCTGTTTAGGAAACCACTGAGCCAAATACTAAAATTCAGGAGGAGGAATGGACAAACCTTTTAATGAGCATGCTCACCATATTGACACGGGAACAAGGAAGCAGAGAATCTCTGTAGTCATTTCCCCATGCATAGCAATCTTATGTCTATGAGCCCGCAGTACTACCCAGCTCCCCAGTCCTAACTCGATGCCACCTCCATGAAGCATTGTCTGATCACTCATCTGGAACCGCATCTCTCCACTGAATGAAAATTTGTAACTCTTAATGCTTGTGTGCTGTTTCAGCCAGGAGGCTAGGGAGCTCCTGAGTGTGGAATTGACTTCTGATCCAGCATTTGTTTCTTATGCCCATGAGCACATCCTAAAGTTTCATATTAACACAAAAAGGAGGCAAATACCAGGGCAAGCAGGAAACACGGGAAATCTCTTCCTCTCTTTGCTGCGAGGGGCTTGACTTTATTTTAAGATGCCAGGGCTTGAACCTGAAACATAAGTGCTCCTTCAGCTCACTCCCTTTATCAAGTTAATTGTTCTAGGGCATCTCTGCTAGTCCCTTGTATCATTCATGGGCATGGTAGCTAAGATTATGTTTTGGTATTTAAATGTGGAAAGCAATCTTGAATCCTCTAAAGAACGATTGAAGGCTTTATTTTAGAAATTCAGGATAGTTTACAAAATATAGAGGACCCATTTGTTCCATAACCAACGTAGGGTAAGGAGGGTTATATAACTTTTATATATTTGAGACAAAAATGCTCCTTGATATGCGTTTGAAGTGTCTCTGTATGCTTTCTGTTTCAGTTAACTTGATAAGCTGACTTAGTACTACTAGTCAATATCAGTTCTGTCCTAAGTTATGTTAGGACCCAAAGATGCTCTGGCCACTGGTTCTAAAGGTCCCTGTTTGTAATATTGCTTGTACATGGTCTTGAAAAGCTGAATGTGTGGTATCTCCATGTTGAAAGAATGGAAAGCTGCTTCAGTTCTGAGTAATGCACAGGGTTCTTCTTTCTCCAATACTTTTTATTCTTCCTTCAGAATTTAGCTATTAAGTTCCCACTGGTTTAAGTTGCCGTGAAACATTGAGCATTCAGTTGCTTTTGAGCCCTATGTGATTAGCCAAGAGGAGCTATTCTTTTAGAAAATATATATTTTATTCTGCCCATTGCCTCTAAATGAATCTATTGCAAAGCTGTGTTTACCCACATCCATATGCAAATATTGACTTATGCATTGCAATGATGTAAGCTTGGTAGGTTTTGGAAGAAAAACAGCACAGATAAACATTTAGAAGCAATTCAAATATTAAAGAGCTTAAATATTTCCAAAGATATTCACATGAGTCTTTCTGGGATGTGGTTATAGTGCTGCAGTCATTTGCAAAATATAGTTATTGAACGACATTGCTTTTACGTATGAAAGTATATGTTTCTGACAGTGATAAAATCAATATGTTAGGTATTCATACCATCCCTCATAATAGTCCTTGGGGAGATATACTTGGCTCTATGTTCTCTTTTTAGGTGATACTATAGTGAAATGGGACAATAAATTTCATAAACTCTCAGAAGTGTTGCTAGATTCCTGGTAATCATGAATAAGAATTGTTTTAAATGTTTATTTTGATATGTTAAGAGGTATAGAATTTTGCAGCAGAATATATCATTTTAACTTTCTTAAATTTACTATTTGTTTCTCTAATATGACTTTTATAAAAATGTCATAGGACTTGGTGAGGGTAAATGCCACTTCTTTGAATCCTAATAGCTGTTTACTTTCTATTTTTCCCTTTTTATAAGCGGTTACATTAAAATCAAGAGCAAGTTTTAACTTGCTCTCCATTCTGAGGAATGCCAAGTCTGGTAAATTCACACCTTGAGACAAACTTCAGAAATGCCAGGATTCCTGAAGATTTGTTACTAACCCCCATCACCTTGGGGGCAAATCCTTTGCAAAGATGCTTCATAGTACAACACAGTGAATGGCTAACTTCATGAAGTTAGTGGGGACCTAAACTTTGTTCACAAGTCTTCTTGTGAAATTTATTAAATGAGGAAACTGCTATTATGAAAAGAGATAAGGTTGACATTCCAAGAGGTTTCTTTCAGCTTTCAGTAGGGATGGCAAGGAGAGACTAGGGTAACTAGGTGACCATGAAATATGCTAATTGACACAAATTTACAGTTAATTTACTTTAACAACGTTTTTCTGCATTTATTTTAAAAAGCCACTGACTAGGGGCTTCCCTGGTGGTCCAGTGGTTAAGGATCTGCCTTGCAATGCAAGGGACACTGATTCAACCCCTGGTCTGGGAAGATCCCACATGCCTGAGAGCAACTAAGCCCGTGCACCAAACTACTGAAGCTGGTGCTGCTACAGCTGTGTTCCACTATCAGAAAAGCCACCGCAAGGAGAAGCCTGAGCACCAAAACTAGAGAAAGCCCACGTCCAGCACTGAAGACCCACCACAGTCAAAAAATAAAATAAATAAATCTTAAAAAGTCACTGGCTAACTCCTGTTTAGAATGTATCATTTTATGAGATGAAGAGGCAGCTCTCAAGGAAATTATGGTCTTCAAGTTAAGTTATGACATGTGTACACATGTCAACAGAACGCAGCGATAAAAAGTTACAGCTACAAGGAGATACAAGCAAGAGCTGAGAAGTGCCAAGAAGGAGGGGATTGTTTTCAACCGGGTGATCCTGACAGATGTCATGGAGGAGGTAGCGTAAAAGATGGCCTTCAAAGAATGACAACATTCAATAGAGGTGGTGAGGATGGCTTAGGAAGAGGAGTAGGCATAAGCAGAGGTGTGGTAGTGGGTGAGGATGAAACAGCTTTGTTACTATTTCATAGTCCGTCTGGCCTCCAGCAGATGTTTGTAAAGGTGTAAATATTGGAAAATGAAACTGGAAATAGAAGACTAGATCCCAACTGTGAAGGGTTTCTAATCCTTTTATGGGGTGTTGTTTTATTAATTGATTATACCTGTTAAATATTTTATAAATCCAAGGTCAGGCACTGGAATTCATAATAAAGAGGAGAGATGAAGTAGTTGCTGGCATTTAAAGCAGAGGGAGGGAGTCAGAGAATTGAGTCATTTCTATTGAATTAGGACAGTTCCCCTACCACCACCTTCCACTTGGCTTTTTGCTCTGACTTTGTGGAATGTATGACAAAACTCCCTTACCCTTTGTTTCTAGGTTTAGCCAAAAAGAGGACAATCAGAGGGTGGACAGATAGGGAAGCTGAAATATTTGTTCCCCTGGTTTTCTCTCTGCTGGGTCACTTTAAATTGACTGGGTCACCTACTGAAGGCTTTCACTGGGGAACCCCCTCCAATCAGCTATTGTGTTGAGTTCTGGAAACTGCTCCTTTCCCTTTCCCTCTCAGAAACGATAAGGACCTTATTATCATCAGCCCTGTGTTATTACACTATCCCTTTATTTAGCTCTTTTTGGCCAGTTTGACTGTCATCTCTTGTCTGATGGACCCCTGACTGATAGAACTATTATAGTGTATTAGTTTCTCAAGGCTGCTGCAACCAATTACCAAAAATTTGGTGACTTTATAGAAATGTGTTCTCTTATGGTTCTGAAGGCCAGAAGTCAGCAGTCAGCATCACTGGGCTGAAGCCCAGGTGTTGTAAGGTTGTAGACCCTCTGGAGGCTCTAGGGGAGAATTTGTTTTTTCCCTCTTCCCACACCACCTTTTCTTCTGTGTGTCTTTTCCTCTTCTGATGTATGAGATTTCCTTCTGCCTTCCTCTTACATTTGTGATTGCTTTTAGGGCTCTTCTAGATAACCTGGGACAATATCCCTCTCTGAAGATACTTAATGTAAATGATGATGATGACAATGGCTCAGTCATGTCCGACTCTTTGCGACCCCATGGATTGTAGACCATCAGGTTCCTGTGACCATGGAATTCTCCAGGCAAAAATACTGGAGTGGGTAGCCATTCCCTTCTCCAGGAGGTCTTCCTGGCCCAGGGATTGCACCCGGGTGTCTTGTATTACAGGCAGATCTTTACCATCTGTGTCACCAGGAAAGCCCCCTTAAGGTAACCACATTTGCGAAGAACATTTTTGCTTACAAGGCAAGCTTTATAGGTTCTAGAGAACAGGATCTGATCTCTCTGAGGGGTCACCCTTCGATCCACTTCAAACAGGGGAGTACAGATGTAAGGAAGCACAAGCAGAGATATCCCAACCAGCCTAGTAGGTAAAGGCATGCTTTCTGTTGGGGGCGGACTGCCCCCAAATATGCCATGATGTCATATTGTTTATTTTGAAGTAAAGA
Organism: Cervus canadensis; assembly: GCF_019320065.1. Lineage (NCBI taxonomy): Eukaryota > Metazoa > Chordata > Mammalia > Artiodactyla > Cervidae > Cervus > Cervus canadensis. Next base: position 53,493,541 of record NC_057393.1, on the reverse strand, counting down.
ATTAAGAAATGGCCGATGCAAAAAGGACGCTTGACCCTCCTTTCTGTCTCCCTAAAAGCAGGAGATAAATCTATCCTGTGAAAGGTGCACTCCCTGCATCTGGTGGTAGAAGGACATGCTTATCACTAGAGATAAGGAATTTGGGCAGAGAATCCTGTAGGAATGAATCTTGCTACTTCTTTAATTGACTGCCTGAAGCCCAAACTCTTTTAGATTCTTCACTAATTGAATATGCTGAATCTAAGATTCTTTGTCTAGCCAATTCCTCCCAAATGTATTGTTTCTTGGTCTAAAAAGTATAAAAGCTGCCTGCATTGGCCAACTCTTAGGTCTCAGATTTCTATGAGACTTTTATGTACATGAATTAAAATTTCTTTTTCTCCTGTTAATGTGTCTTGGGTCAATTTTATTATTTAATATTAGTCCCACAACAAGAGGGCGAGTGGGGGGAAATTTCCTCTTCCCTGGCACTTCCCAAGGAGTAAGAAATATTAAAGCTAAAATTTACCGGATTAACAGAAATTATCTAGGCAAAGGGGACCATGGGATGGAGATGGGTAGGGGGCTGTTCAAAGCAATGGATAGCTGGAGCAAAGGCCTGGGAAAAGGAGCGCATACTTGACCCATTTGATAAACTTGGAGACTTGACAGTTTTGAGTATAGCCAGTGTGTGGAGTTGAGAGGCTAGGAGAGGTTGGTGAGAGGTGGTTGGCAAGAGGTGGAGCCAGAAAAATGAAAATTTTGGTCAGTAATATTAAGTGGTGTGGATATAGTTCAATTGGCAAAGATACAGCGCTAAAGAACTGATGCTTTCAAACTGTGATGCTGGAGAAGACTCTTGAGAGTCCCTTGGACAGCAAGGAGATCCAATCAGGCAATCCTAAAGGAAATCAACCCTGACTATTCTTTGCAAGGACTGATGCTGAAGCTGAAACTCTAGTACTTTGACTACCTGATGATGCTGGGAAAGACTGAAGGCAAGAGGAGAAAAGGGGGCAACAGAGGATGAGGTGGTTGGATGGCATCACTGACTCAATGGACATGAGTTTGAGCAAACTTCAGGAGACAGTGAAGGACAGGGAAGCCTGGCTTGCTGAAGTTCATGGGGTCACAAAGAATCAGACTAGACTTAGTGGCTGAACAACAACAACATACTTTGAGGCTTCCCTGGGGGCTCAGGTGGTAAAGAATCTGCCTGAAATGCAGGATACTTGGGTTCAATCCCTGGGTCAGGATGTTCCCCTGGAGAAGAGAATGGCTACCCTCTCCAGTATTTCCCAGTATTCTTGCCTGGGAAATCCCATTGGCAGTAGTCCATGGGGTTGTAAAGATTGGACATAACTGAGTGACTAAGTACCACCATACATTATATATTTTTTAACAAGGGACTGATACGATAAAAGTAGAGCTTCAGAAAGGTTAATTTAGTGTTAGACCACAGGGTAGATTGCAGCATAAAGACCCCGGAGGCAGGGAACCCAGTTGAGCAATGTGATGAAAATTTCACTGATGTTGGCCGCTTGGTAGATATCTGAGGGTATTAGACTCTGAGTAGAGTGTGCTCAACGTCATCAATCATTGATGAATATTTATTAACTTGCAAGAGCGTGTGAAATTGTGAGTGGTTCAATAAAATGGAAAAAAGGTCTAGTGCATGTTCTAGAGCATATACAAGGTTTGTGATTTAATTGCACTGAGCTTTCTTTCCCTCAAAATATTACTTCCTATTTACTATTTAGGAAATATTTGATCTACTTGTTATTAGGAGTGTTTTGCCAGATACCACATTAATGATTCTACAAAGAAAAGTTAGTGTCTGAAATATAATCCTAGAGGTCAAAGGCCAGGAATAAAAACATTTGCAGGCACTATTTCCAGGAAAATCTTCAATGACATTAACGAGAAAAATGTTAACCAGAAGCATGTGATTTTGAGTCATGCTGAAAAATGCTGGAAGAAAACAAATGCAGAACAAGTGTTCTGTATAATTTTAGACATGTAATTTGGAATATCTGATATTTTCTTATGTACTGTAATAATGGATAAACATAAAAGAACGTTCAAAATAGGTTGATCTGGTGAATGTGAACAATTCACTTGTTACTAAGTTGCTTTTTACCTATTGAGATATATTCTTCTGGAATGAAACAAGTAGACCAGGAAGATTTTGTTGATTATTTTAAGTTGGGTGCTCAGGGCTGGTGCACTGGGATTACCCTGAGGGATGGGATGGGGAGGGAGGTGGGAGGGGGGTTCAGGATGGGGAACGCATGTCCATCCATGGCTGATTCATGTCAATGTATGGCAAAAACACTACAATATTGTAAATTAATTATCCACCAATTAAAATAAATTAATTAATTTAAAATAAAAAAAAGAAAAATCATAAGGGAAAATCTAATACTAAGGTACCTCAATCCTAGCCCCTCCCTCCAGCCAGGTTATGCTGAACAAACAGCCTTTATCTTAAGAGGATAATTTCTATAAATCATGGCTATTATTAATTTTTAACAATTTATTAGACAAGGTGAGTATCTACTAGAATAGCTAGCATGCAGTTTTCATTCTTCCAAAGAGACAGTTGATGAGTTCAGTATACATGGATGGATATGAAACTACATTTAGTCTTTTGAAAACTATGAAATGATAATGGGGGGTAGAATAAAGATGCTCAGAAATACATCTGTAGCCAGAGTTTAGAAGCAGAGTTAAGTTGAGATAAGACATGCTCAGCTAAGACCCAAGGAAAAAGAAATGTGCTTTACAGAAGGGTCTACAATGGAGAAGGGACTGGAAGAGTGTCAGAAATTTACAGTGTGAGCTTTCATTAAAACACATTCCTACCCTTATTACTTTTTCTATACCTATCTGAGAACAATGCTATTGGGGATACAGACTTTCAAGGTAATTTTTTGCAGGGTGCCATGAAATCCTTCTAAAATATAACCAAAAAATTATTAAATCAATTATTTCATTGTCACTTTGTACACTAAACCAAGAAGCCAAGTATTTTATTTCCTAATATTAAAGAACTCTCTGTTATGTTGTCTGAACAAATTCAGTCAATAGACTTATATGATGCCCCAGATGATAGTACGACCCAATGGCCACTTTGCTAGACATGTGACAAACTCCACCATTGAGCTTGGGACATATGTATACTTATGGCTGATATATGTTGATGTATGACTGAAACCAACACAGTCAGTTCAGTTCAGTTCAGTCGCTCAGTCATGTCTGACTTTTTGCGACCCCATGAATCACAGCATGCCAGGCTTCCCTGTCCATCACCAACTCCCGGAGTTTACTCAAACTCATGTCCATTGAGTAGGTGATACCATCCAGCCATCTCATCCTCTGTCGTCCCCTTCTCCTCCTGCCCCCAATCCCTCCCAGCATCAGGGTCTTTTCCAGTGAGTCAGTTCTTCGCATCAGGTGGCCAAAGTATTGGAGTTTCAGCTTCAGCATCAGTCCTTCCAATGAACACCCAGGACTGATCTCCTTTAGGATGGACTAGTTGGATCTCCTTGCAGTCCAAGGGACTCTCAAGAAGATTCTCCAACACCACAGTTCAACATCAATTCTTTGGCCCTCAGCTTTCTCCACAGTCCAACTCTCACATCCATACATGACCACTGGAAAAACCATAGCCTTGACCAGATGGACCTTTGTTGGCAAAGTAATGCTCTCTTTTTTATATGCTATCGTAGGTTGGTCATAACGTTCCTTCCAAGGAGTAAGCGTCTTTTAATTTCATGGCTGCAGTCACCATCTGCAGTGATTTTGGAGCCCCGAAAAATAAAGTCTGACACTGTTTCCACTGTCTCCCCATCTATTTCCCATGAAGTGATGGGACCAGATGCCATGATCTTAGTTTTCTGAATGTTGAGCTTTAAGCAACTTTTTCACTCTCCTCTTTCACTTTCATCAAGAGGCTCTTTAGTTCCTCTTCACTTTCTGCCATAAGGGTGGTGTCATCTGCATATCTGAGGTTATTGATATTTCTCCCAGCAATCTTGATTCCAGCTTGTGCTTCTTCCAGCCCAGGGTTTCTCATGATGTACTCTGCATATAAGTTAAACAATATTGTAAAGCAATTATCCTCTAAGTAAAAAATAAATAAAAGGATAAAAACTATAAGTACCCCTTTCCCATGGTGATTTGTTTCCTCAGAAAAACCTGTAGAGTTCCCAAATGTGTATTAAAATATTTCACTCTTTACTCCTTTTTCTCCCCAGTCTCAGCTAGATTTCCATGAGGACTTGGTAGATGGATGGGTATCTTCAGGAATAGTGAGGCATCCTTCACCTCATGCTTCCTTAGCTGTATTACTTAAATCCCACATCCTTTATAGTCTCTTCCTTTGAAGCTCCTGTAGAACCATAAAGAATAAAAGAATATAGCACCGAAATGTGTGATATTTAGTGTGAAAAACTCATCAGTTGACCATAATAATACAACAATCACGTGACCACAGTCGTCAGTCATAGTACTGTAGCATATAGTAGGTTAACCATTATTGTCCTTATAAGTTCTTTTAACCAAGGAAAAGTAGTGCCATCAGACCTCAGTGTTATCTTGAAACCCTGATTCACATTTTGCTTCCAAACGTTGGCAGAGATTTAGTGTCAGGAGAGAAAGAAAGAGGGCAGAGAAAATGGAGTAGGAAAGAAAGAAAGGCTAGAGATTTTCAGTTTTGTTCGTGTTGGTCAATTTGTGACAGTTTTTCAGACTCCACCATCTGTGAACTTAAAACTCAATTACAACAAGTCTCCCACTGAGATGTAATTGGGAAACTAAACTTCTCATATCAAGGGAAAAAAAATCCTCAGTCTAGCCATATGCCTTCTCTTTAAGAGTTTATGTAGCACCACAATTTAGAAATTCATAAGGATTTCACTCTCCATCTCTAGAATTCTCTTGAATAATCCATCTTATTCTACTGTAGTCTGTTTCTTACCACATCTCCCTTTGTACACATTTCCACTCCTATTCCTTCCTCTTTGTTTCTGGAGTCCCAATCCTATCTTGTTTGGAAGTTTTTTCACAGACAGCCTTTGCTGTCATGAGAGCAGAAAATTGTATATTAATAACAGATAACCCATAGTAAATTTATGGCTTTGTAGTCATCATGATGCTGGTCTATGGCTGAGAAATTGGTTAATAAGGGAAAATCTGGGGTAGAAAAAAATTATATCTGTCCACCAGTGCATGGTACCAGTAAAAGGTATTGCTTGCCTCCCACTCCCCAATACAGTACATATTTGCTGAATTTGTTGGTGATTTTCCTAGTTTTCATGGGTGCCAATGACCAGGTATGATGCTGTTCTTGTTATGTAAGTATCCTGGCCTTGGAAATGCCTTAGAAATGATAACCTAAGTTAACCTAAGCTAACCTAAGTTAGCTTCACTTATCTTAATCTCTTGTCATTAGCCTATCTCACTTTGCTAAATTAACTCAGATTTCATTGTAATGATACAGTGAAAGAGACAGGACTACAAGTCACAAATGTCAGTGATACCTGCTTTGCAGCCTTCTTTGCTCAAGTTCTTGAAAGAGCCTTGCAGACGACACTCAACACAGTATTGCTTGCTAATTCTCACAGCTCTCTAACCTCCCAAATTCTACTGGATTGTTCTGTTTTTATGGCTTAAGGCCTAGCTATAGCTAGGCATGTATTCCTCAGTCTTTTGGCAAAATGCATGCAGTTCATTACAAAATATGTTTTGAGATAATTCTTAATGACATGGAAAAATCTTTTATTAAGAGAACAAAAAGGTTAAAACAAAATTTTTCAGTGTAGTAAAAAGATCTTCACAACTCAGATAATCACAATGGTGTGATCACTCACCTAGAGCCAGACATCCTGGAATGTGAAGTCAGGTGGGCCTTAGAAAGCATCACTATAAACAAAGCTAGTGGATGTGATGGAATTCCAGTTGAGCTATTTCAAATCCTGAAAGATGATGCTGTGAAAGTGCTGCACTCAATATGCCAGCAAATTTGGAAAACTCAGCAGTGGCCACAGGACTGGAAAAGGTCAGTTTTCATTCCAATCCCTAAGAAAGGCAATCCCAAAGAATGCTCAAACTACTGCACATTTGCACTAATCTCACACGCTAATAAAGTAATGCTCAAAATTCTCCAAGCCAGGCTTCAGCAATACGTGAACTGTGAACTTCCAGATGTTCAAGCTGGTTTTAGAAAAGGCAGAGGAACCAGAGATCAAATTGCCAACATCCGCTGAATCATCGAAAAAGCAAGAGAGTTTCAGAAAAACACCAAAGCCTTCGACTGTGTAGATCACAATAAACTGTGGAACATTCTTAATGAGATGGGAATACCAGACCACCTGACCTGCCTCTTGAGAAACCTGTATGCAGGTCAGGAAGCAACAGTTAGAACTGGACATGGAACAACAGACTGGTTTCAAATAGGAAAAGGAGTACGTCAAGGCTGTGTGTTGTCACCCTGCTTATTTAACTTATATGCAGAGTACATCATGAGAAACCCTGGGCTGGAAGAAGCACAAGCTGGAATCAAGATTGCTGGGAGAAATATCAATAACCTCAGATATGCAGATGACACCACCCTTATGGCAGAAAGTGAAGAGGAACTAAAAGGCCTCTTGATGAAAGTGAAAGAGGAGAGTGAAAAAGTTGGCTTAAAGCTCAACATTCAGAAAACTAAGATCATGGCATCTGGTCCCATCACTTCATGGGAAATAGATGGGGAGACAGTGGAAACAGTGTCAGACTCTATTGTTTTGGGGCTCCAAAATCACTGCAGATGGTTACTGCAGCCATGAAATTAAAAGACGCTTACTCCTTGGAAGGAACGTTATGACCAACCTAGATAGCATATTAAAAAGCAGAGACATTACTTTGCCAACAAAGGTCCATCTGGTCAAGGCTATGGTTTTTCCAGTGGTCATGTATGGATGTGAGAGTTGGACTGTGAGGAAAGCTGAGGGCCAAAGAATTGATGCTTTTGAACTGTGGTGTTGGAGAATCTTCTTGAGAGTCCCTTGGACTGCAAGGAGATCCAACTAGTCCATCCTAAAGGAGATCAGTCCTGGGTGTTCATTGGAAGGACTGATGCTGAAGCTGAAACTCCAATACTTTGGCCACCTGATGTGAAGAACTGACTCACTGGAAAAGACCCTGATGCTGGGAGGGATTGGGGGCAGGAGGAGAAGGGGACGACAGAGGATGAGATGGCTGGATGGTATCACCGACTTGATGGACATGAGTTTGAGTAAATTCCGGGAGTTGGTGATGGACAGGGAGGCCTGGCATGCTGTGATTCATGGGGTCGCAAAGAGTCGGACATGACTGAGTGACTGAACTGAACTGAACTGAAAGAAAGAGAACAATTAAAATCTCCTATAATCTTGAATATTTAAAATTGAAAACTTTTTTTTACTACTTCATCGCTCATATATATGTATGAGTGTTATTTGTGTGTATAGATATATCTGTACATGTGTATATGTATCAGTGTGTATGTCATATGCATCAGTGATAGGGTTAAATTTGCATTATGTTCAACTCAGAATAATCTTTCAATAATGTTCAGATATGTATATGATTCATAACTGGAAATATCAAGCAATATATGGAGAAGAAAATAATAGGTAAATTGATCTGTGGATATTAATTAGACTTACATGCACACAAAAATATATAGACACAACTTATTTCAATTAAGATAATACTGTCTACAATTTTATTTTTCATTAGTGACACACTGTGACTTTCCACATCATTCCACATTAATTTGTGATGCCTGCTATACTCCATGACATAGCTTATATTGTTAGAGCAATATTTCTTGGACAACTTGATCTGAACTCATCAAGGTTTATTACTTATTAATGAAGAGACTGCCAAACACCCATGGCCTTCAATGGTGATGGGATATTTGAATCACTTACATTTTTCTAAAAAATGTGGATGCCTGGAGCTCACCTCCAATGATTCTGATCTAACTGGTCTGGGCTGCGGTCCAGGAATAAGCATTTTTAAGAAGCACCCTGAAGTGTTTCTAATGTGCAGTCAGGATTATGAACCTACAAGGAAGATATGCTGGTTTGATTTGACACGGGAGAAGAAGGACTTAACAAACATAAGACTTCTGACTTAGCACAGATTGCTGTTTTGCTTTTTACTTCCTGTGGCCATAATGGAATATTCATCAGTGACAGGGATAAATTTGCAGCCTGAACGAGTCTGAACTACCTTCTCACAACGATCAGACATGAACCATTAACTAGAAATAACAAGTAATATATAGAGACACAAATGATAAATAAATTGATGTGTGGCTATTAATTAGATGTACCAAGGAACATGGGGGTATTCTCTGATAGTATCTCTGACAGGAGCCAATTAGTAAACAGGTGGCAAAACGTGTCCAGTGAAGGTCACCTAAGAGGGGCACAGCCTTGCTTTCCCTCAAGCATCTGTCAGGGAGTTTCTGTAGCAAGTCCTCTAAGATGCCAAACACTTAGTTTGCTTAATTCTTAGATTTTATGGAAAAGAGTTTCTTCCTCGGTACAGTAGTACATTCAACCAGTGTAATAATACATTTCATCCATTCGCAGATGCACATTTTAATATTTTAACATCTCTGAAATTTGGATGCATCTTAAAATTGAAATCACAAAAAAGTCATCACTGTTTAATTGGCAGCATTACCGTTTTTTTTTTCTTAGTGGTACATGAAACAGTGTGAAGTGTTAGTTGCTCAGTTGTATCCGAGTATTTACAACCCCATGGACTGTAGCCCACCAGGCTCCTCTGTCCATGGAATTCTCCAGGTAAGAATACTGGAGTGGGTAGCTTTTCCCTTCTCCAGGGGATTTTCCTGACCCAGAGATTGAACCCGGATCTCTCACATTGCAACTAGATTCTTTATCATCTGAGCCACCAGGGAAGCCCCTGAAATAGTGGAGCATCTTAAAATCAATGGTGCAATGAAATATGGTATATTTAAAAATATTCAGTCTCTGACTGTATCTTCACACCTTTATTGCTATCTTCCTGGGAAAAGTCTCCATCATCTCTTGCCTACATTACTGTAGTAGCCTCCTAACTTATTCTACTTCCACCCTTTGCTATCTTTCAGTCCATTCTCAGCACCCGTACCAAAATGTTCCTGTTAAAACTGAAGCCTATACTTCGCTTTAGGTTAAGGCCCTCCCCAGGTAGCTCTGATAGGTGGGGAAGTGCAGTTCCTTCTTCTCTTTGCATTTGCTACCATCCTCCCAGCTTCTTCAAAAAAACCCCTAAGCTTTGCTTATCATGTCGTGAGATTAGTCAATGAGTACTCATCCTCACTGCAGTGAGGAGGCTGACCAGTGGTCTTCAACGAAGGTGCTGGCTTTTGGTTCCCTGTCATTCTTGCCAACATTCTGCTATTTTAAGTCTTAGTGATTTACAGGTACAGTTAGATGGTCCTTCCAATCCCCTGGCATGTGGTTCCTCACTCTCTCCCTTGGTGATCTTGCCCTTTACCCTGCCTCAGCACTCGCTTTTGTGGGAAGTCATGCTTTTATCCTGAAACCGTGTCTCTTCCAAAATGTCAGTGTGATGTACTCTACAACTCTTTTGCTGTCTCTCCTGTTCATCCCCTTTAGTACCTGACTTCAGTCTCTTTAGTCTCACCTGGATCTTCATCCCACGATGTTACCAGCTTTACGTTCTCCATCCCTCCCTACCTGCTTCATGTCTTCCTCTCCTTTGAGACCTCAGCCTAAATTCTATGGTCAATCATTTTAATCATGTCCTTGCACACAACTCTCAACCTTTTTTCGGTTGGTCATACTGCTTGGGGAAATCACTGATGAAAAACTCCTTCCAGACCTGGATCCATGACTGCAAATGACTGTAGTAAAACATACAACTATACTGATGGCTCTCCCCCCTTACACTGATGATCAATAACCTCAAGAGGACCTTTAAAGCTGCCATGTAATCACATCATATTTTCCAGGTTTATTTTCTTTCCTACTATCTGGATGGATATTTTTCACTTTCCTACCTTCCTGAAACCTCTCATATTTTCTTCCCATTCTCACTTAGCTGATAATACCAAGGAAGGTGAATAAATCAGGAAGTGTTTCATCAATTCCCACCATCATATCCAACTCCAAATTGCATTGGTGTTTATATATTCTAACATTTTTTTTTCCTTCTGGATGAACTGTCAATGTTACCAGCTAAAGCCAAGCTTTCATCTTGTGTGACAGACCCCATTCTCTCTGACTTACATCCCTTTAAGTTTCCATCTCTCTCCTGCATCATCAGCTTTCCCCTCTTGTATGGGTTATTCCCTTAAGTGTTATTTCCCTCAACTTACAAACAAACAAACCACTATGACCTCATCACCTGCTTTCTTTCTCTTGTTATTGGGAGCAAAACTCCAGAAAGAGTTGTCTATTCCTGTTGTCTCTAATTTCTCTTGAATTTTCTCTTGAATCCACTCCAAACAAATGCTCACTCCTACTCTTCACTCTAAGCACTCTTATCAAGATCACTAATGACCTCTAATGTCATTTGCACAATCCAATGTCACATCTCCATTTTCACCTTGTTAGTCAATATAGATAAATCTCTTAGACACTTTCTCACCTTCAGGATAGCACTCTTCCTGTTTTCCTTCCACCTCACCAGCTGCTCCTTCTCAGTCTCTTTTGCTATTTTTTTTCTTATTTTCCTAACCTATAAATGTTGCAGCCTGGGGCTTAGTCTCAGGATCTGTATTTCTTCCCCTATATCCTGTAAATCCCTAGATATTCTTATTGAGTGCCATGTCTTTAAATATACTAAATACTGATGACTCCAAGCATGTTATCTCTAGCTCAGACCTTTCCCCTGGACTCCAGACTTGTATAACCAACTTGTTACTTAACACCTCCACTGGGATGTCTAGTAGGCATCTCAAAGCTAACAAGTCTCAAATGGAACTCTAGATATTTCTCCCCAAGCTGCTCCCTCTGGGAAAAAACCAGGTATTTAAAAGAGTTCTGCATCTTATCTGGCAGAACAGGGAAGAAAAGCAGTGCCTTATTCAGGTAAAAACACTATGCTACTCACATCAGAGAGAGGAAAAAATGTTAAACTTTAATTAATGCTGTGGGTGGATTTATATATTTGGAATTGTAGCAGTTCCATCAAACAAGGAAGTATATTTTTACCTCCTCTAAACATCTGTGGGTTTAAAAATTCCATTTTAACAGGGAGCTTAGAAAAAATAGGATTTTTCTTTACTTGCTTTATCAGCTTTCTGTGTCTTATATTTTTATTTGCAAGATGATTTGTGCCATTTAATGAATTATTTCTTTTAATTTAGACTATTGAACCATTCTTTGATCATTTATATAATTTCAACTAATACAAACCCTCTCTCTACTTCCTTTTGTAGTTCAAAATGAAAAATAATGTGGGAATGGGTGGGGCTAGGATCTGTGAAAAGTTCAATTACTATTTACACAAAATAAGAAACATGAATAAAACATTTTAAAAAATTTATTTTTTTTTGAAAAATAATTGCTTTACAGAATTTTGCTGTTTTCTGTCAAATCAGACATTTTTAATATATGGAGTTGCCTGGGAAACTCTCAAGAAAATTCATGGAATTTAAATAGTTTAGGTCATATAATAGGTATAAATTGACCCATAATTAAAACCAAACAGAATCATCTCTAAGTGCCAACATGTCAAGGTCTTCTTGCTTACTCAAGGACAGTATTTCAATGATTTTCCCTTTCTTGTATCAATTACTTTTTTCTTTATTGGGTTTTTCTCATCATCATATAGCATGCTGTAATACTTTCCAACTAAAAAAAAAAAAAAGTAAAACTCCTTTTGCCTTTTCAGTTACTATTCCATGTCTCTGCTACTCTGCATAGAAAAATTCTTTGAAGGTATTGTCCATACACCTCCCATTCTTACTTAAACACACTTGTGTCTATTAGTTTTACATTTGGCTACATACAAAAGAGAATGTAACATAAAAATAAAATAAAATAAAGTCAGATTCAGCCTGTTCATGGTTGGAATGGTGAGTCCACAGACAGATACGACATGTCTTTCTACTCTATCATCTTAGCTTGGGGCTTTCAATGTCACATGATCCACAAAGGCTGCTGGGGCTCCAGCCATCACTTTGGGTTTTAATGCATCAAAGAAATGAATAAAAGGATGTGTGGTAGATGTTACTATTAGTGTATAATTTTTCATACTTCCCCACTCCTGCCATGGTTCATAGTTGATGGAGAATAATAACCCTCTTCATTGATTTTGGGCTCAATCATGTAAGTTCTTTGGCTAGTGGGTAGAAGTGATCTTTTGGGTTCTGAACCACAGCAGTAAGAGATGTGGCAAATTTCCACAAGACTGCTTGAAGCTCCATCGCCACACCCCCCATCATGGAAACAGTATATTTTCCTATCAGCCTGGAACTGAAGCTGCCCTGACCCTGACCCAAACCCTAGAATGCAGCCTTGCACAGCTAAGCCAGCAAAACTGCTGATCCAGAATCATGAAAGAGAATGTTGCAAGCCATTGAGATATTTTGGGGTTGTTTGTTTCATAGAACTATCACAATAAAAATCTGACCAATACACAGATGATGAATACAAAGGGTGCCTCCTGGCTGAATTAGCTCCCTTTCAGCTGGCTTCACAGAAATACCACACACGCTTCTACTTATTTGTCATATGTGGTCATATCTTGATTAAAGGGAGATTAGACAGTATAGACGCATTTAAACACCCAATAAAACCATAGTTCTTGTTACTAAAGAAGAGTTGCTGCTGCTGCTGCTAAGTCGCTTCAGTCGTGTCCGACCCTCTATGGGTGGGAACCAGGAGTTGCTTCCACACGAATCCATTCAGGCTTTTTCTCCAGCTCCCCATGAAACAGCTCCTGTCAACTCATCCCTTATTTTACTGACCTACTAGCAGCCATTGACACACTTCTCTCCATGAAATTTCTTGTTTTAATTTAGACCATTTGGTTCTTTTCCTACCTCGTCAGCCACACCTTCTCAGTCTCCTTTCCATGTTCATCCTCCCCCTGAGCTCCTGACAATGCTTCGAGCTCAGTCCACCACTTATTTTACAGGATAGCAACCTTCATGCTCTCACAGATCTTATCCAGTCCCAAGGTCTCAAATAACATCTACCTATGCTGATGACTCCCAAAGTTAGATCTTCAATTCAGATTTTTCTCATAACTTCAGATTAACATATTCAACAGCCTTCTTGATCTCTGCACTAGATGTTTAACAGGTATCTCACAGAGAGCTTGCCCCAAACAGAACTTTTCCCCAGTCCCCACACCTATAATTGCTTTCTACAGTCTTCCTTCTGGCAATTCCAAGTCTTTTGGAAGCACAGGCTAAAAATGATTCCTTTCTCTCAGACCGTATTTCCAAACCATCAGCAAATATTCTCAGCTATATCTGTATAAATAAATCATTCCATATTCAATGAAAAGGAATGAACTCACTGTGTATGTGAACAACATGGATGAATCTTACAGACATAATATAAAGTGAAATATGCCAGGGATAAAAATGACATATTTTATATTATTCTGTTTACATGAAGTGCGTGAAACAGACAAATCTATAGTAACAGAGGTCAGAATAGGGGTTATCTCTGGGGACATATTGACATGGACGGATGGGAGGGATTCTGAGTTACATTAGTAGACAGATATGTGAAAATTAATAATACAGTTCACTAAAGACTTGCATGTACATAGGTTATATTTCAATAAAAAGAAATGTAACTATTGTTTTCTTACTAATAATTCATAAACTACAGATTTCTGATGATGTATAAGATGTGTGCTCAATTGCACAGTCATATCTGACTCTTTGAGACCGTAGTTCATCAGGCTCCTCTGTCCATGGGATTATCCCAGCAAGAATAGTGGAGTGGGTTGCCATTTCCTTCGGTGGGGGAGCCTCCCGACCCACAGATCTAACTCGAGTCTCCTGCCTCTCGGGTATTGCAGGTGGTTTCTTTACCACTTGAGCTGTCGGGGAAGCCCGATGTATAAGATGAAAAATACATTCATCAGAGATATATTTTGAGATATTTGTGATTTATAATGAGAAGTATATATTTGCATCATTTCAGTTCAGTCACTTAGTCGTGTCCAACTCTTTGCCACCCCATGAACGGCAGCATGCCAGGCCTCCCTGTCCATCACCAACTTCCGGAGTTCACCCAAACCCATGTTCATCCAGTTGGTGATGCCATCCAACCATCTCATCCTCTGTCGTCCCCTTCTCCTCCTGCCCTCAATCTTTCCCAGCATCAGAGTCTTTTCAAATGAGTCAACTCTTCACATTAGGTGGCCAAAGTATTGGAAGTATTTCAGCTTCAATATCAGTCCTACCAATGAACACCCAGGACTGATCTCCTTTAGGATGGACTAGTTGGATCTTCTTGCAGTCCAAGGGACTCTCAAGAGTCTTCTCCAACACCACAGTTCAAAAACATCAATTCTTCAGCACTCAGCTTTTTTTATTATCCAACTTTCACATCCATCCTTGACCACTGGAAAAACCATAGCTTTGAATAGAGGGATTTTTGCTGGCAAAGTAATGTCTCTGCTTTTTAATATGCTGTCTAGGTTGGTCATAACTTTCCTTCCAAGGAGTAAGTGTCTTTTAATTTCATGGCTGCAATCATCATCTGCAGTGATTTTGGAGCCCAGAAAAATAAAGTCAGCCACTGTTTCTACTGTTTCCCCATCTATCTGTCATGAAGTGATGGGACCGGATGCCATGATCTTAGTTTTCTGAATGTTGAGCTTTTGATGAGGCAACTAGTAGACCCTACTTAAAGGTGGGGCCTTGTTGCCAGAGGAACCATCTATATGATTAAGGGGTTGGAACTTTTAGTCCCTTTCCCCTGACCTCCAGGGACAGGACAGAGGCTGGAGATTGGTTCAGTCACCAAAGGCAAATGAATGAATCACTCATGCCTATGTAATGAGGCCTATGTAATGAGACTCCAAAAGGATGTAGTTCAGAAAGCTTCCAGGGAGGATGAACCAAACGTTTTTATTAATATATGTCCTGGTGCCAGGCCCCAAGCTCCATGAAGACCTTTTTTTGGGGCTTTGCCTTCTGCATCTCTTCATTGACTGATAATCTTTAATATCTTTTGTAACAAATTGGTCAGCTGTTGAGTAAATGGGTTTCCTGAGTTCTGTGAGCTGTTATAGCAAATTACTCAAACCCAAGGAGAGGGTCATGAAAACCTCTGCTTTATAGTCAGTCAGTCAGAAGTATAGGTAATATTTTGGGCTTGTGATTGTCCTCTGATATGGAGATTGGTCCTAGGGGAATGAGCCCTTGGCTTGTGGAATCTGATGCCATTTCTGGGTAGATAGTTTCATAATAGAGTTGAATTCTCAGACACCCTGCTGGTGTCCAAGAACTGTTTGTTAGTATGTGAACACTTATACACACCCACACCCATAACCACACATGTTAGAAACAGGTGCAGGAATGCAAGAAGATATTTTAGGTATATCTATCTCTACAAAATTGGCCACTTAATACATCCACTGCTGTATCATCTGATCCAACCCACTGTGATTTCTTGACTAGATTATCAAAATAGCCTCTTAGTATACCTATTACTCCATTCAACTTCCCTTCAGTGTATTACCCACATAGCACTAACAGTATCTCTTTAAAATTCAACTCAGACTATATTAACCCTCTGCTGAAAACCCTCTGAAGATTTCCCACTGAGCTCAGAGTAAAAGCCAAAATCCATATGTCTGCCCCCTTACTTCTTTAATGTCCTTGCTCCAAAGTCATCTAAACAGTGAGGACTATCATGACTACTCTGTATAAATAGTATTCTCCCAACTTCCTGATACTCTCTACCCCCTTTACCTGCTTTTTCATTATAACTCAAATAACTTTCTTACAGAGTATCTATTTAGAAGTTTATTTTATTTTTATCTCCTTCCCCACTGGAATAAGAGGTGAGGTTTATGGTATCCCTCCTTGAGTCTGGATGGATTCTGACTGCCAATAGAATATGATGAATGTGATGATGGACTGGTTCCTTGACTTGACCCTTAAGAGACTTTTCCTGCCTCTTGGAACATACTCTCTGGGATACCTGAGTAACTATGTAAGAAGTCCAGCTACTCTGAGAGTTTGATGTTGGGCAGGTTACGCGTAGGTGCTCTAGAGAACTATCTCAGTAGAGTTACAGCTATGCCAAACATGAGTTAAGCCGCCTCCAGACCAGTCACCCTCCATGTGAATACTATGAAGTACCTTCAGCCAGTGTCACATGGAGCAGAAAAATTGCCCAGCTGAGCCCTGCCTGAATTACTGAGCCAACAGTCATGAGCTATAATAAAATGGTTGATATTTTAAGTCACAACATTCTGGGCTAACTTGTTAAGGAACAATAGCTAACCAGACAGAAGTTCTCTCTATGTGCGGTGGGTATCAACCAGCAGGTTTTATTTCAGGGTGTGTGTTCCAGGAGCAGGTAGGCAGGCTTCCTTCACCCCTCAGTGTCAAAAGCAACAGAGTTTTCCCCTTGGTACTCACATCTACACCGGCTCTGGTTCTCTTCAGGCAGATCACGTAATTTCATTAGAGAAGAGATTGAAGACTTCAGCCTGGGAACAGATATTACCCACTGCCAGTCTCTCAGTGTGTGGGGTGCAGGAGATAAGTCTCAGGTGTCCCGTATGCCCTCCTCTATTTATCTTGATCACTGATCAGAGACTCGGAGGTAGTACCTGGAGAATTGTTTCTGAATCCCTGTGATGACTTTCTCTGTGTGTTTTAGGCATCAGCTCTCTGCAGTCTGTTCTCTGACACACTCCTCATCCCTTTCTTGCCCTTAGAAATTCATCAAAATGTCTTGAGTCAACTCATGGATTCCAATTTTCTTACCAGAGCTGTAACAGGTTAATTTCTCTCTGTACATCTTTGCTGTCATTTTGATGGGATGTGGGAGTGGTGGGAGGGAAACACATGTGTTGTGTTTCATCTCCTAAATACAAATGTGTATTACTACATTAACAAATATTATGGCAGGAAATTTTGAAAGAAGTGAAGCTGTCTTGATCTGTCCGGACCAGCCGCCCTCCATCTGACTACCACCTGGTGCCCTCAGCCAATGCCACATGGAGTAGAAGAGGAAACACTGAGGTTTGGTTGTTCCAGCCACTTCTTTGCACTTGTTCAGATGCTGAACTGGCTGGATCCAGCAAATCAGGAATTGCAAACTCATTTCCTCTGGCCACTGAGACCAGCTTAGTTCAAAACTGTCCTGGCTTGTCAAAGCTCATGTGCACACAAGCACGGTGTGTGTGTGTGTGTGTGTGTGTGTGTTATGGCAGTGGTGGGGGGGTGGTTAGGAAGGAGAGAGGAGTTGCCCCCAAACCAGGTTCCCTAACAAGCCTTTCAGTCTGTAGTGAATATGCCCACAGAGTAGAACTTCATAGAATGAAAATTCTAGGTGAAGCATATGTATCTTTTATATATTCTCAGATCTTATTCTTTAATTACCTCAATTACAAACATTATTACTGTGTAGAGTAGTAGAAATATACTTTTATTGCACAATGAAAGAAAATGTTCATCAAGTATTTTTAATGATGTGAGAAAATGCTTATGATAAAATCTTGAGAATGAAGACAAAAGAAGAAAGCATCATTCAAAATATTAGCCTGTGATTTCAAAAGCAGAAAAAAAGCATAGAATTAGGATGGTATATGAGGACACTCATTTTATTTGCTTAGTAGAATTGTAGGTGTTTTTATTCCAAAAAAATTTATGTGTAATCTAAATAAACTTTTTTTTTTTTTTAAAGCAAGCGTATGCCTAAGAAGACATAGGACTTTTCTAAATCTAGCATATGATGGGCAAATAAGGTTCTGCGTCCAGCTATGGGTTGTTAATAATTCAAATTGACCACTCTACTGAAAACAACTATAAATGTTGAACAAAAGATATTAAACATGTAGCAATAATAAGATGGCAAGGGATTACCAAATCAAAATATTACCAATGGTGCCACCCTGGGGGATCAGCAGAGCACCACAGGCACCCTGACTGTTGCCCTGTGCTTCCACTGAACCTGCCAAACGAGCAGCAGCTTTTGGAACTTGTTAGGTGAAAGAGAGAAGTCCAATAGCCAGTTGGACAGTCTAAGAGGAGACCATCACCTAGAAAGTTTGGAACCCAGAAATGTCATACCCTTGGGATAAGGGTTGACTAGGAGTGAATCAACCCTGCTCTCAGGGGCTACAAGGACCTGTGTGTTGGCTTCCGGCAGAGAAGTGGTTTTACAAAAATCCTGAGAAATTATAAGCACATGTCTACCTTCATTGGGACTCAGAGTTCCAACTTTCACCGTACATGGGTTGGTACAGGTAGATCTTGGTTTTGTGAGAACTGATGTTTTCACAATTTGGGGCAGGTAGCTCATTCTGAGAAAAAAATTTACAATGAAAATACATAATCAGGTACAAATGTGAATACTCATTTGGAAGAGCAAAGGAGTCATACAAATTCCAAATTTAAAAAGCTGACAAACATTAATATAAAGATTTCCAAATCCAGAAAAGTAAGTTATTTTATTATTAAATGTCTGACTCAATAGAATCATTTCCCCGTATTATTTTTTGGCCACTTTGATAGCCTCTTTATATGACAATGACTTTGTAATGTAACTTTCTATATAGGGAGCATAAAGATGATTTAGTCCCCACTCTAACATGGGTGATAGAAATTTTATTATTGATAGCCTGGAAAATTTTGTTTAAGTTTTATACCTCATTAATGGTGATATCATGTACCTTTTTAGGATTGCTGTCAAATTTGGCAAATTCTTTTCCAAGTTTCTTTTATGTATAGGCTATAAAATTTCAGAACATTTCACATTTTCTTGGGTAGTGACTAATCATGACTACTCTTTAAATTAATGACCTGCCTTGTTCCTGATGCCCAGGTTGTAATGACATATTTAGTTTTTGTTATTTTAGTTGATGTCAGTATTTCATGTCAAATTGGCAAGCCATTTGAATCTTTTTAATATGATCAGATATTTGACTTTTTATTAATTTCATTTTCAAGTTGTCTGAGAATCCATTTTTTACTTTTAAAATTTATGTCTTTCTCTTAATCGTTTACTGCTCCTGTGTGCTGTTCTCAGTCACTCAGTTGTGTCCGACTCTCTGCGACCCCGTAGACTGTAGCCTGCCAGGCTTCTCTGTTCATGGGATTTTCCAGGCAAGAATACTGGAGTGGGTTGCCATTTCCTTCTCCATACTGCTCCTGGCATAATAAAAAAAAAAAATTTTATAGCTATTTGCTTCTTGATAGCAGAATAATTTTAATTGACCTCTTCATTCATCTTTCTCACCTTTTTTGTATATCCCATTAATGTTTTATCAAAATTTCCTTTTTGCTGTTTTAAAATAAATTTAAAGCTGACAAGAGGTACCCTTTACTTGGATCTAACTCAGGCCCCCCTGGTGGCTCAGTGGTAAAGAACCTGTCTGCAATGCAAGAGCTACAGGAGATGTGGGTTCAGTCCCTGGGTTGGGAATATCCCCTGGAGGAAGGCATGGCAACCCACTCCAGTATTCTTGCTTGGAGAATCCCATGGACCGAGGAGCCTGGTGGGCTACATACAGTCCAGAGGGTCGAAAAGAGTTGGACATGACTGAAACAACTTAGCATGCAAGCATGTGGGATTCTTTAATTTATCACTTGCTTTATTAAAAATTATTGCAGTTAAAATATTTGGTTTTTACCAACTATTTGAAAAAATTCTTTGGCATCTCATCTGAGTTTGGGTTTTTCTGCTGAATCTTTGAAATATATATATATCCAAATAATTAAAATGCGACTCTATTGTTGCAAGGTTGAAAAGTTTTATAATGGACAAGACATTTCATTACATTTCTTAATTATTTGAAGAAAGCCACACCTTGCCAAGAATATTTAAGATACTCCACATAAAGGACCACTGGAAAAGAAAAAGAGTAACAGCTGCAAAATAACAAAGCAGTCAACCATATCAGGAACCGTGGAGGCAGCTTTTGTCAGGCAAGGCTAAAGGAATTACTGATAGACATATTAAGGGGAGTTCTGCAGTCTATGTATCTGTCTATGATTATTATTCCACAGCACATTATACTTGTATGGAACTTGTTTCATATTGTTAATAAAACTATGGTAGAAGTTCTTCAGTTGACGAAGAGGTTAGAAATCATGCTCAGAGTTGGGATTTTGGGGTTTGTTTCTTGCTATGTTATTTGTGTTTAAATAATTACAGTTTACTCAATTCCCAACTGATTAGTGTTTGTCCCATATGGTGACAAATCTACAATAATGTGGTAGTATTTGCTGTTTCTTTTGTTGGATTTATCACTTTACTTTATACATGTTTTTCATTATTTTGAACTAATTATTCACAAACTGTTTTAGGTAAATAGGCTATATTTGTTTTTCCATTTGAAATTTTGCAGATGCTCATGCAAAAATCCATCAGCGTCAACAAGTAGATGATGCTTATGACATTTCTGTTATCTGAAGAATACTATCTTCATTGTCACCTCCAAAAACTTTCCTTCAAATATTCAATACTTCCAACTACTTTATAGATCATGTAAAAATAATATATGTTTTTATTTTCTGTTTGTAATTTTCTCCTTGGACTTAAAAATTTTTGTTAACACTTTTCCCTAGGTGCTTCATATTTTTGATGTTAAAGTACATGGTGCCTTTTAAAATATTTACAACATGTTCTGCATTGTTACATAGAAAAGCAAATGTTTTTCTAGACAGATTTCTTAGCTATGATCACTGCTAACAAATTCTAATTCCAGTAATTTACCTGTAAATTAGATTAATTTGAATTTTCAATATAGAACATCTTATGATTTAGGATAAAGACAGATTTATTTATTCCTTTTCAATCTTTATGGTTTAATTATTTTTAGGATAAAGACAGATTTATTTATTCCTTTTCAATCTTTATGGTTTAATTTTTTATTCTTGCCTTACTGTCCTGGCTATGACTTCAGCATGACGTTGAACAGAATTGGTGATAATGGACAACTTGGTCTTCTTCCTGACCTCAGAAAGAATGTATTCAGTATTTTCCCCCTTAGCTATGATGAGCACTGTAAATTTTTTTTTAACCATATACTTGTTTCCATATTGACATTCTGAGTTGGAAGGATGTACAAAGTTCTAAGACTGGAAGAAGAAGTTGGGGAAATGGCTACTACCTTAGAGTAAATGGTGACGTGGATTTTATGGAGTCCAGAAGGATTGAAAAGACTGAGGTTGGAGCAGAGGGTCAGTGGGCATGTTGGAAGGTGGTAGAAGAGAGGCAATGAAAGGCAGAGGTAAAAACCAGGGGCCACTCTCATTAATTCCAGCACTGTCTTTGTAGGAAACCCAGATGTGTGAGCAGGAGATCCTCCACTTGGGAACAGGACCAAGAACAGGGTGGGTGAGAACAAGGGTATCATTCCTGACATATGCCCAAGTCAGATTCTGAATCTGTCCTATTTAGGTTTTACTAGATCCTATGGGAAGTAAACTAATTATTGGACTTTCTTTAGAGTTGCCAGTCTGACTTTCCCGGTGAAGGGCGGAAGGTTGATGACATCATGCCCCAAGTGGCAGACAGCTTAAGCAAACTTATCCATGGTTCATCAGGGCTGCAGAAATCAAAGGCCCATCCTAACAATTGAGACTAAAGGTGGTTAGTGCATGTTTTTAATTTTCTTTAAACTTAATTATTAATTATTTGAAAATTAAAAAAAAAATTCGTTGCAAAACATTAAGACATTTCAGACCATGTCCCTTCTACTGACCCCACTTCTCAGAGGAAACTACAATTGTCAGTTTGTTATTTCTCCTTTCATATATGTTTCAACAAATCTGTGTTCATAAATACGGCTGTAAAATATACACAATGGTGTTATTGTGTGTGTATGTGTTTAATACAAATTCTATCACATTCACGTTTTATTTTATCCTTCCACCTTTTGGAGCATCAATTTCTTCAAAAGGTATCTTCAGAGGAAATGCTGCAAGAGCTACTGTGAAACAATATTCTCTGAAAATATTTGTCAGGAATGATAATGAACATGGAGATAGAAGATGCTAATACCACAGAAGTTAAGAAAATTGAAAATAGCTTAATTTATGGTGGGAACTGTGTGGCAGATAAAAGAAAAATAGCTATCCTGAATTTCTTCTTTCTTTGCCTAATGCCCAGAGGGCAACCACACACCTTAGCGACAAGGAACTCAAGTGAAGGCTCTGGTTGGTATCAGCATGGCTATTAATTGTTTCCTCTTCTTAAGATCAAACTTGAATGAAGAGGCTAAATGAGTTTCCTTTAAGAGTGAAAAGGCTCTTGTTAAGTTGCGACAGGACTGCTGCAAAGATGAAGGATGAATATGAGGTGTGTGTTTTAAGGACTCTGCTTCCAATTATTTTTGTCCCTTTATTGTTGAGAAGCAGTGCCTGCATTAGAAGGATCAGTGACTGAATACTCTTCAGAAATTCATTATATGTAGCCGCCACTTTTTAACCTTTGCCTGTGAGTGATTTTTGAAATGCGCTCATGGTGGACGATTTTTAAATTCTAAAGGTGAATGAAATGGCATTGTCAAAGCAGTAATGTCTGTAATGATGAGAACACGAGTGCCTGGAAATTGAGTTCTTCAAGGGAGGGATATTATGGGAAGAGGTAAAAAGAATTGTGTCTTGATTTCCAATATATTAATTTATTCAAATAGTTTCATCTAATTATATATAGGAATCACAGGATGCTAGAGTCAAAAAGACCTTAGCGATAATCCAGTTATTGAAATAAATTTTATAGATGTAATGAGAGAGCCCAGCAGACCACATGAACAGTCCAAGGTCACAGAGTTGGTTAGTGGAAGGAAAAAGAAAAACCCAGGCTTCCTGAATTGAGTGGGTACTATGGGCTTTCTCTACAATGTGCTGCCTCCTTAATTTGGCCCTTTAATGACCTATGTATTGATTGAAGACTGACAATAAAATGAAACTTTTGAGATATAGAATGAGGTGGAGGAAGGGATATTAGCTATGGAGTTAGATACCCACATTTGAATTCTGAATCTGCCAATCTGTTGTTGATTTTAGGCAAGTTCCTTTACTGATGTAGCCTTAGTTTGACCATCTAAAAGGCCTATCTGACAAAGTTTTTAGGGAGCTAGATGAAATAATTTCAGGGAAGTGCCAACACAGGACCCAACACCTTGTAGCTTCTTAAAAAGTGATTGGTTGTCTAGTCTCTGTTTTAAAAAAAAGATACTAAAAGGGAGGAAATAAAGAAAAAGAACAACAACAACAAAAAAACTCTTATTAGAAATAACTGCTACTGTTCTCCTTTTCCTTCCTTTCCTAATCTCCTAAATTAGGTAACAGTTATAATTTCAGTTTTGTCTAATATGTCAAATGATCTTGGGAATTAGGAAAGGTTGCTAGGAGTCTAATTTTACATAATGACCTAAGAAATGGTGAAGAAAACTCTGGAACTTGTGACTAAGCCCTAGATAACTTAGATGCAGGCACTCAACAAGAAAGAAGGCAGAGGTCGCCCCTGATTTTTAGGAATGGTCCTCAATGCATAGGAAACCAGCTTTGAGAATGAAGAATAAAGCTTCTATGATTTAGTCAAGGGTGATTGTTGATTGCGGGGAATGGTTTTTGGTGTGACAACTTGGTGGGATCATCAAAAATGCCCTCTTATGAATCTCAGCACATGCAGATTTGAGAAGCATTTTCAAAGCCTGTTCTCCAATAGCTCTTCAAGCTTCAAGAATAAACAAGCCAGGACATCTTACTTCTGGGAAAATGGCCTCAAATTCTTGAAACAAGGGCGGTGAGAAACTAAGGTAGAAAATCAGTATGCAACAAAGGAACAGCAACAAAGGCATTGCACCCTGCTTTTCTGCTCCAGTGATCCTGGCCAAAAGAGCCAAGGAAATGTAAATATGCTTTAAGTTAAAGAAGGGTGCCATCAATTGCCAGATCTAGCTGATGGGACAAAGTGATAAAACACACTCAGAGAATTGGCTTTGAATTCCCTCCTGAAGAAAGTGGTATGATTGCAAGGGAATTAAGTAGAGGGGGAACTCAGACATTCTAGAAAGAAAGAGAGAGCTGGAGGAAAAAGTCAGACCACGAAATATAAGGGAATGTGTCCCCCAGATTGAAGGCTGGAAGTAACTGTCAGGGAAATGACAGGGGCTTCTCTTCTTTACTTGGAACTTCCCCTTGTTGATAGTGGATACGTTCAGCTCTCTAGAATCCAGCCACTGCCCTTACTGAAAACAAGCTGGAAAAAGCCCCCTTCAGCTCCTCCCTGCAGCTGGACACTGGAGCTGGTATAAATCCTGAAGTCCCCCTGGGGTCAGGGTGCCCTCCCACCTCCTGACTCCCCTCCCTCACTCTTGCCCTTTCCCTTGGCCCGGGTTCCCTCAAGCAAATAGATGTAAGGAGATCCTCCTGGCATCCCTCTTCTTATTTCCCAGGAAGGCTTTTCCTTCTCAACTGTGGTGTGGCCAGTCCTGCCCTCAATCTGTTCCTGCCTGCTCTCTATCTAGCAGCATTAAGTGGCACTTCTGGTTTAGGGTTTAAGGTTGTGGATGTATTTACCTTTAAACATCTGGACAAGTCTAGCTGATCTAGATAGAGGAATTGCCAAACATATAGGCACATTGTAGCAAAGGAAGACCATGGCACCCTTAAATTGGTAAGCACCAGTCACAAGAACAAGCAACAGCTTTTTGCAGAGAGAGATAAATGTATTGGGAGAGACAAAAATGATTCTCTGTTAATTCTAGGTTTTCCTTATCATCTCTGTCACTCAGTACTTCACTCTTATTCTGTAGTTATGTTAACCTCGTTAGCTGCCATTTTGATTCTGTTTTTCTATTTCTTCTTCTGCTTGAACTATTATTCTTTTTTATGTATCATTACAGCATAAGCCAGAAGTCCAGATAATATTAAGCTAGAAAGGCCTTGGTAATATGCATTTGAACCACAAAAAGGAAATGAGCACATTTGTGTGATAAATGAAAGTATATTATCTTGCAGGAATAGTGAACATTAAGGTTATGCAATGTGAAGATTCAATGACGTTTTCCCAAGTTCAAGGACTGCATTTGGGAAATTATTTCCCCTGGGTTAGAGGCTGGTGTTAAGTAGGCAGAGAATTGGAAGCTGATAAAGGAATTACTAATACTGCCATTTGTTTTACAGATTTCAATTAAAGGATTTAATATGATGGTTAAACTATAAATTACATTTAGCAAAGCTATGAGACTGGCATTTTCCTTAATTTAATATTCCCGCTTAATGCCAGGAGGCATTAATCCAGGAGGCATTGGGTGGTCTCAGATTCAAACTAAATTTCTGGTACTTATGTCTCCCGGTTAAACAAGAAATACTGTGCATTAGACTGGAGAGTGGAATGAAGTATTACATTGTATTTTAGAATCCAGAATTGACTGCTATCCCATTGCACTTGAAACATTTAACAGATCTAAGTGAAATCAAGTGTTTGGAGAAACCACTTCAGTTTGTCTTTCATTAGTTTGACAGTTGCAAATGAAGTAGAGTTCATTTTATTAGGTTCCCTAGTCAATAAAAATGAACATTTAAAGAAAATGAGTATTGAGACACAAATGTGAATACCTACTGTTACCAAATTATAAGCTTGGGAAAAAAAACAACTGATTTTATAGAATTCATTGGGAAAATTCTATGATGTTTCCAATCAGGTAAAGAGAGCTTATCTTGTTCAACCATGAGTTTAACATAATTTCCCTAGCTGTAAATATTTTTCATTCCAAGTTAAGTTTTGTGTGTGTGTGTAAACTCTTCTCCACGTTTATTTAGTTTGGATTTTCATTTGAGTCTTCCCCAGTGAGGTCCGTCACATAGAAAGGTAGAGGCCTTTTAGCCAAGTGTCCCATACCTTCTCTTATTTTAGGTCTATCTAGCATCCTAGTTATTCCAGTCTGGCTAGTATGAATGAGGCAACCATAAAGAGGATATGGAAGCAGATCAGACAGAATGAACAGACACCAATGGTAATAGATTGATGAGAACAAAATAGAAAAGGACATCTCATAATCTGGGAGAGCTTGTCAAAGAGATGCCTGTGTATCCTGCTTATACATGGGAGTTTTGAAGCTATGACAATTGTTAGTAGTTTAATTTAGCAGAAATAGTAACTGACACCAACTTGATAATGCTTTTCTACCTAAAATTCTTCCATGGATGCCAACAGTTCAGTTCAGTCGCTCAGTTGTGTCCGATGCTTGGCGACCCCATGAACCACAGCATGCCAGGCCTCCCTGTCCATCACCAACTCCCAGAGTCCACCCAAACCCATGTCCATTGAGTCGGTGATACCATCCAGCCATCTCATCCTCTGTTGTCCCCTTCTCCTCCTGCCCTCAATCTTTCCCAGCATCAGGGTCTTTTCCAGTGAGTCAGTTCTTCACATCAGGTGGCCAGAGTATTGGAGTTTCAGCTTCAACATCAGTCCTTTCAATGAACACCCAGGACTGATCTCCTTTAGGATGGACTGGTTGGATCTCCTTGCTGTCCAAGGGACTCTCAAGAGTCTTCTCCAACACCACAGTTCAAAAGCATCAATTCTTAAGCACTCAGCTTTCTTTATAGTCCAACTCTCACATCCATACATGACTACTGGAAAAACCATAGCCTTGACCAGATGGACCTTTGTTGGGCAAAGTAATGTCTCTGCTTTTTCATATGCTGTCTAGGTTGGTCATAACTTTCCTTCCAAGGAGTAAGCATCTTTTAATTTCATGGCTGCAATCACCATCTGCAGTGATTTTGGAGCCCAGAAAAATAAAGTCAGCCACTGTTTTCACTGTTTCCCCATCTATTTGCCATGAAGTGATGGGACTGGATTCCATGATCTTAATTGTCTGAATGTTGAGCTTTAAGCCAACTTTTTCACTCTCCTCTTTCACTTTCATCAAGAGGCCCTTTAGTTCTTCTTCACTTTCTGTCATAAGGGTGGTGTCATCTGCATGTAGCATCAAGTTCTTTACAGCCATTTTCTGGTCTTGGAAGTTTGCCAACTTTATTCACCCTGGTCCCTAGTTCTCTCTGTTTGAGCCACATTTGCCTTCTTTTAATTCATTCCAAGTATCCATCTCTTTTCTGCTTTAAGGAAACCTGCATATCTTGTTACCTTATCTAGATTGCTGCTTAACCCACTTTGCCTAGCTTATCCTTTTTTCCAGTTCTCCTTTTCTGGGAAGCCTTCTTGTTCCCGAGGACTAGGTCAGGTCTGCTTGTTATAGGCTCTCACAACACCCTTTGGCACTCGCTAAATTTGTTGTTAGTTGCTTTTTAAGTTATTTCTTTAATGTCTGTTTCTCTTCTTAGACTGGTATTTCCATGAGCATAGGAACCATTATGTGTCTTATTTACAAGCATGTGGCATGGAATGTGATAAGAAAAAAATTACCTGCATGAATCAGTGAACAAGGCAAAAACCCAGTGTCATGGCTTGAATTGTGCATCCCCTTCAGAAGACTTGTTAATAGCTTAACCTCTAACACCTGTGAACGTGTCCTTATTTGAGAAAAGGCTCTCTGCACATATAATCAAGTTAAAATGAGGTCATTAGAGTGGATCTTAATTGAATATAATTGGTATTTTTATAAGAAGAGAAAATGTCATGTGAAGTCAGAGACAGAAGGAGAAGGCCATGTGACCACAGAAGTAGAGATTGCAGTGATGCACCTGTAAGCCAAGGAACACCATGAGTCAATGGTCAACACCAGAAGAAAGGAAAAGGTAAGAAAGGATTCTGCTGAGTCTTAAAGGAAACATACTGTGTAGACACCTTAATTTCAGAACTCTAGCCTACAGAATTGTGAAGAATAAGTTTCTTCTGTTTTAAGCACCCCCAGTTTAGAGCAGCCCTAGGAAACCAACACATCTAGCTATAGGAGGTGATGCCAAAGGTTACATATGAACCAGCAGCAGGTGACCCCGACTTCTATAGCAATGGATTGCCAAGGCCAACGGAGAAGGCAATGGTACCCCACTCCAGTACTCCTGCCTGGAAAACCCCATGGATGGAGGAGCCTGGTAGGCTGCAGTCCATGGGGTTGCTAGGAGTTGGACACGACTGAGCGACTTCACTTTCAATTTTCACTTTCATGCATTGGAGAAGGAAATGGCAACCCACTCCAGTGTTCTTGCTTGGAGAATCCCAGGGACAGGGGAGCCTGGTAGGCTGCCGTCTATGGGGTCGTACAGTGTCAGACACGACTGAAGTGACTTAGCAGCAGCAGCAGCCAAGGCCAAATTTGCTCTTAGAACTTGGAATCAGATTGATCTGACAGGTGAGGCATGATTTAATTAAACTAAAGAGAGAGAGGAGTTTCAGGGGCTTGGCACCCATGAGAATGAAAGTGTTAGTTGCTCCGTTGTGTCCAACTCTTTGTGACCCCATGGACTGCAGCCCGCCAGGCTCCTCAGTCCATGGAATTCTCCAGGCAAGAATACTGAAGTGAGTAGGCATTCCCTTTTCCAGGGGATCTTCCCTACCCAGGGATCAATCCTGGGTCTCCTGCATTACAGGCAGATTCTTTATCGAATAGCTAATAGTAATAGTTAACATTTAGTGGGCATATATATGAACATCATCAAAGTCCTATACTAACATGATTTTATTCCTATAAATAACTTATGAGGTCTACTTTATTAGTTACTATAAGGCCTGTTATTCTTATTTGTGGATAAAACACTGGGGAACAGTGAGATTGAGAAATGGTAGGGCCTTGATTTGAATCCAGGCAAGTATGAAATATATCTAAAAGGGAAAGACAACTCAGAATATGCCAAAAATATTTATGAAGGATTCATATGGGTCAAACTATTTCACAGGCTGCTGCTGTGCACTGAGAAGGAGCCTATTTCAAAGCTATTATTGATGTGTAGGTATACACTTTCTATTTTTGAGTTTGTTTTTGACAATAATGTCAATCAGTCTACCTGTTTCAGAACACCTTTGGCAACGTGTTGTGATATTGTCATCATATTAAAAATTTTGGTTTTATATCCACCTCATTAAATCCAGAAGTACTTATGACATTCCAGTACTGACTCCTTCCTGTCTTACAGGTTCCTTTTCTTCTGTTTCCAAAGTAGGTCAACGAGCAGCCCAGGCTCAGAGAAGGAGAATGCAGAGGAATCAAAAGCCAGGAGGAATCCTGATGGAGATAGATGATTAGTTCTTACTCTAGACAGAATTGCATTTCTCAAAGGTGGATCTATTCTTGGATTTCCCAAAAGAAAGAGATTCCATTGAGTCTCTGAGTGTTGACAGTGTGAGAGGTGGAAACAGGACAGGGTCAGAAAATCTGAGCTTCACACCTTGGTCTTCATCTTCTCACTCCAGCCTGCTGAGCCTCCATCACCTCACCTGTGAAATGGAGGTAACAGTAGCTTACATGCTGCCAGAGTTTTTTGAGTAACAAAAATGAGGACAAGTAGAGGAAGGTGTTTCTTCATCCAGGTCAATTCCACTAAAAAGTGCTATTGGAAGGGAGCATCTTTTCTTTCCTTTGAGATAGGTGAATATTTTCATTGTGTTCCAGGGATCCTTATGTTTAGCTTTTCCAGCTTTTTTTTTTTTTTTTAATACCAATCATCTGTACCAGTCTTTTGGAACTTTTTCAGTTTTTCATTTGCTGTATACCAAGCAGAAGCTCAAACTGCACAGAGCATCCTTTCTCTCTGCTAAGCACACTAGATAAGTCACTCATGGATACATCGAGAAAAGTGCTGTTTTGAGAAACTGCATATTTTTTACTTTCTAGTGATTCACTAGAGCCATAGGTTAATTTTGATAGTTTTGGCATGATACTAATTTTCACAGCTCATTTTTTTTTTTTTCTGCTCTAGATGTACTTCTCAGAGTTTCTTTTTCCTTTATCCTGATTTTGGTAATTTTTTTTTTTAAAGATTATCTCAAATACTAAAGAAACCATCCCAAAACATAGACAGTGTTCTCAAAATACTATGCTGTATGCCTTCAAAAAAGTGTTCATTATCCAAGCCACAAGTCTAAGTAATGTGAGCATTGATCCCAAGCATATTATAGGAATACATATTAATGACTGATAGTAATGATGACAACAATACAATTAGGGCAATTCATTGAGGTCATATCATGTGCCAGGCACTGTGTTAAGTTCTTTTTGTATTTATTATTGGCGTCTTCACAATAATTCTGCCAAAGGATCACTACTATTCTTATTCTGTGGCTTCCCAGTGGTGCTAGTGGTAAAGAACCCGTCTGCCAGTGCAGGAGACATGAGAGATGCGATTCAGTCCCTGGGTTGGGAAGATCCCTTGGAGAAGGGCAGGACAACCCACTCCAGTATTCTTGCCTGGGAAATCCCATGGACAGAAGAGCCTGGTGGGCTACAGTCCACAGGGTCGCAGAGTCGGATACAACTGAAGCAACTTAGCACACTTGCACACAACCTTATTCTGCAGAGCTGAAAGCCAAAGTTTTTATAGATTAGGTAAGTTGCAGAAAAACAGTTCAAACCACGTAGGTTCGGGGACTGACTCAACAGCCCATGTTTTAGCCTGTGCTCACTCTTGACTGCCTCCTGGAGGTGTTATGGTTCATTAAGGACTGAGCAGCCCTGGTTTGAGAAACTGTATAGGATCACGGCACGAGAATATTGTGGAGTCTTTTTGCCAGTATCTGTAAAAATCTGCTCCCCTGCCCTTTATAGTAGCTGTTACATCCATCTGCTCAATAAATTTCTTAATCGCCTCTGGTGATGTGATTCTGACTCCTTAAGTATTTTGTCCCTGCCACCCAGGGGGAATGCTTATTGTTACAGCATCTGCTCATCCCCTTCCTCCTGGTAAGCTTTGAGGCAGAGAATTCACTGGAGGGTTTTTAGTGACGTCTACCTTTTCTGCCTGTGAGGAGAGGTTGCCATTTGTCAGTGGTCATGGAGTATCCTTCACTGACCTCTTGCATTTAATTTCCTGGGCTGATTGCTCACCCCACCCCATTCTATTTACTGTGGTGATTTTGGGTCTCTCCTTACACAAGTAGTTAAGAAATTGTAATTCCTCCAGGGAGGACTAACTTTATGCTTTTCAGTAAGGCAAAGAATATATTCTCCTGTGATATGACTTTGGTTTTCTTAAGGAAAGTTTTATTATTTATGCTTTTCATAGTATTGAGTTTCTCATTTACTTACCATAATATGGCATGGGCATCTGAATTACAGTCTACAAAAGTGTTGGTAAGAAATCCCTCTCTGGTCACTCCCTCCAAGTTCCTGGAAGCTCAACATTTTGGGATGAATAAATCAAAGAGATGCAATTATATCATGAGTCAAGAGGTTAGCTTTTTTATGATGGTTGACTTTTGCTTTGAAGAATAAAACTTAGCTGTATGGACCTTATTATTCATTCTTCAAATTCAAGTTTTTCCTCTCCTTAGAAAAGTAGCCCTGAATATTCATTGGAAGGACTGATGCTGAAGCTGAGGCTCCAATACTTCGGCCACCTGCTGTGAAGAGTCGACTTGGAAAAGATCCTGATGCTGGGAAAGACTGAGGGCAGGAAGAGAAGGAGGTGACATAGGATGAGATGGTTGGATGGCATTACCAACTCAATGGACATGAATTTGAGCAAATTCTAGGAGATAGTGAAGGACAGGGAAGACTAGCATGTTGCAATCCATGGGGTCACAAAGAGTTGCACACAACTTAGCAACTAAACAATAACAACAGAAAAGCTATCAAGATGATTCTTGTTCATTTTTATGTGCATTCCACTAAAATACATTGATCAGTTTCAAAGGATCTCATCCCTTTATACACATAAAAGTATAATCCAAAGATGGCCAGTAAACAAAATCTTAGATTATTTTGACATGCACTAACAATAGAGTTTCATGAACAATAAAAATCACCACAGTTAACACATGTGCAAAATGACTTTTGGTGACTCTCTTCCTT
The DNA here is from genome assembly GCF_019320065.1 of Cervus canadensis. Classification (NCBI taxonomy): domain Eukaryota; kingdom Metazoa; phylum Chordata; class Mammalia; order Artiodactyla; family Cervidae; genus Cervus; species Cervus canadensis. The sequence goes on along the minus strand of NC_057393.1, from coordinate 53,461,414 downwards.
TATTCCCTCCGTATCTTTCAGTCTAGCGATGTTCTCCTTATTCCATAGGGTAGGACATTCATTTTTACCCACATTTACTCTCTAGTCTAGCATCTGTTGCTCTCCTCTTCATTTTTGTGAATGTCTTCCTCCAAATTATTTTAAGATTTAAGTGTCCAGATGGACATTGAATTCCTTCCTCATACCTGGCTTACTGAGCAAGCTATGTGCATTTTATTTTTTACTGGATGTGAGCCATCTCTCCTGGCCTGTTTCTGTAACCTACAATACTTTCCCCTCTCTGGTTTTAATGGTCTCATTAAGGGTCTTAGAAATGGTGGCTCTCGAATACATCTATTCAAGTACCCGTCAAGGTTCTAGTGGAAGAAAGATTGAGAAAAATGTAAAAACACAGTCCTCTAGTTTTATTCCAGGCTTTCCAGGTGGCTAAGTGGTAAAGAATCAGCCTGCCAAGCAGGAGACATGGGTTTGATCTCTGGGTTGGGAAGATCTCCTGGAAGAGGAAATGGAGATCCACTCCAGTATTCTTGTCTGGGAAATGCCATGGACAGGAGTCTGGTGGGCTACACACCTCATGGGTCACAAAGAGTCAGGTATGATATGACTTAGCAACTAAACAACAACATGGTTCTATTTGTCTTCAGCCAGCCTTACCACGCTGCCTTTCAAGATGGCTTCATAATTAATATGGGCAAGAGAGTCTAGCAGTATTACTGACTGCCCAGGCAAGTTGCCTAAATTCTTTCATACTGCTAATAAGGCATAAATGTTGCTAAGTGTAGCCTTTTCATACTGTGTTGATGAAACAGAATTTCTGAATGTGATATGAATTTTATCTAATAGCTTTAAGAATGCCCTCAGACCTGCTTTCAAAGGGAATCTGATGCACTGAAAAGGGATTCAGGAGTCAGATACTCTGAAAGACTCAATATCCCATACAGCGCATGAGGTCAGTTTTCAGAAGGCTTAAGACGCCCCTATGCAGGGATATTTGATTGAGTATAAAAGTTCTCAAGTGTAAAATAATGCCATGGACTCCTTACATTACTTTTTTTTTTTTTGCATTATAGGCTAGAAAAACAATAAACGTAACTAAAGTACTTCAGCTTGAGGTACTCATAATTCCTGACTCTGTCTCATGCAGATCACAAAATCTGAAAAAGAGCTAGAATAGTTGCCAAATACAGAAGAGATTAGCTAGAGCCTATAGCTACTAATGCCTTCCTGTGATCCCCAAGCTCTTCAGCTGAAGTATTACATATGTTTTAGCCAATGTGCTTTTATTTCCTTATTTCCCTTTCCCCTCTCTGCCTCCTTTTGTCTCTTGGTTAATTGGTTTGTTTTTTCCTTTTTCTATACTGTTTTCTTATTTTTGCCTCAGACATTGATTTGTTGTTGTTGCTCAGTTGCTAAGTCATGTTCAACTGTGACTCCATGGGCTGCAGTATGCTAGGCTTCACTATCTCTTGGAGTTTGCTGAAATTCATGTCCATTGAATCTGATGCACCATGGGATTGCAAAGTGTCGAAATGACTGAGCAACTGAACTGACTGACGTCCATTGAGTCAGTGATGCCATCCAATATCTCATTCTCTGTCACCCTCTTCTCTTCCTACTCTCAATTTTCCCCAGCATCAGGGTCTTTTCCAGTGAGTCAGTTCTTCACATCAGGTGGCCAAAGTATTGGAGCCTCAGCATCAGTCCTTCCAATAAATATTCAGGGCTGATTTCCTTTAGGATTGACTGCTTTGATCTCCTTGCTGTCCAAGGAATTCTCAAGTGTCTTCTCCAGCACCAGAATTCAAAAGCAGCAATTTTTCAGCACTCAGCCTTCTTTATGGTTCAACTCTCACATCGGTACATGACTAATGGAAAAACCATAGCTTTGATGAAATGGACCTTTGTCGGCAAAGTGATATCTCTGCTTTTTGATATGCTGTCTGGGTTTGTCATAGCTTTCCTTTCAAGGAGCAAGCATTTTCTAATCTCATGGCTGGAGCCACTATCTGCAGTGATTTTGGAGCCCAAGAAAATTGTCATTTCTGTTTCCACTCTTCCCCCATCTATTTGCCATGAAGTGACAGGACAAGATGCCATGATCTTAGTTTTTTGAATGCTGAGTTTTAAGGCAGCTTTTCCACTTTCTTCTTTCACCCTCATCAAGAGGCTCTTTAGTTCCTCTTCACTTTCTGCCATTAGAGTGGTATCATCTGCATATCTGAGGTTGTTGATATTTCTCCTGGCAATCTTGATTCCAGTTTGTGAGTCATCCAGCCTGGCATTTTGCATGATGTACTCTGCATATAAGTTAAATAAGCAGGGTGACCTTTAGGTACTCCTTTCCCAATTTGGAACCAGTCCATTGTTCCATGTCCTGTTCTAACTGTTGCTTCTTGTCCTGTATACAGGTTTTTCAGAAGGCAGGTAAGGTGGTCTGGTATCCCCGTCTCTTTAAGAATTTTCCACAGTTTGTTGTGATCCACACAGTCAAAAGCTTTTGCATAGTCAATGAAGCAGAAGTAGATTTTATTTTTGGAATTCCCTTGTTTTTTCGATGATCCAGTGGATGTTGGCAATTTGATCTCTGGTTCCTTTGCCTTTTCTAAATCTAGCTTGCAGATCTGGAAGTTCTCAGTTCATGTACTCTTGAACCCTAGCTTGATGGATTTTGAATATTACCTTGCTAGCATGTGAAATGAGTGCAATTGTAAAATAGTTTGAACATTCTTTGGCATTTCCTTTCTTTGGCATTGCCTTTTCATTGGGATGAAAACTGACCTTTTCCAGCCTTTGGCCACTGTTGAATTTTCCAAATTTGCTGGCATGCAGAGTGCCGCACTTTAACAGCATCATCTTTTAGGGTTTGAAATAGTTCAGCTGGAATTTCATCACCTTCACTAGCTTTGTTCATAGTAATGTTCCTAAGGCTTTACATCATGCTGTTGACCCACACTTCATTTTACAGTATCCTATTAAATGATATATTGATTACTCTACTTAAGTAGTTTTTTTTTTTTTTTTTGATGGGAGAGGGATACTAAGTAAAGAATTCTACTTTCAAATTTTGCCTATATATTCTTTTGAATTCTGAGGAAACCTAGTTTGGTCACAACTGGAACTCAGACATGTCCAGAGGACCAGGGACTACCCCCTCCATGAGGGAATGCACACAAAAGAATGAGAGGAGATACTGACTGCTTTTGTGTCCTGGTGAATAGGGTGTAGTTTATACTTTAGTGCAATACTCCGAACTCCAGAGCTGCCTTCCTAAAATACAAAAAAGAGCCCTGCAGAGAGATCACTGGTGTGAAAATATTAGATTGCTTCTGAAAACCTGCTTTTCCAGGACCTCATGCCTGTGAGGTTAGCTTCATTCTTATGGAAAAGAGCAGTCACACATTAAAGATTTTCCCTACCAGGCTGAGTGTGTATACTGTTGCAGCATTGTGGGAGACACAAATACAAACAGTTTCAATTACTGTAGTAATCAAACATTATTGTATGAAAGCTTGGGAACAACCTTGGGAACCCAAGTGCCCAGGCTTCAGGATACATTCCATAGATGTGCCCTCAGTTCTCATCATTTGTTTCCCCATAGTTTAGGAGAGAACAAACTAATCTTCACTTCAGTCTCTCATCTTCATTACCTAGGAGATAAACCAATTCTTCAAAGATTTCTTCCCCTCCAGCCACCAGTCCTTCCCTGCAGGTTAATTTGCATTTGTATTTAGTCATTATTTATGAAGTGGTAGAGATTACATTTCAAGAGTAAAGTTGCATTTGGTGCTGAAGTTTGTAACTACTTTTCAAAAATGAAATTTCTTAAATAAGCTCAAAAAAGGAGGAATTGTTCTTAGGAAGATGCTGACTTGGTCATAGGGTGAAATACTCTTCCTGCACAATTCCTGATTGTGGTCATTACTCTCCAGTTCTCAGATACTAGTACTCCATGAAGTTGGAAATATCAGTTTTGGATGTGCAACTGCAACATGATTAAAGGTGAGCAAGTATTTCTAGAGCTATCTGTTTTTTATTAAAGTAGAAGACAGAGTCTTAAAATCAGGCTGGCTGCTTTAGAGAAGGCTTTGACTAAGCCAACCAGTAAGCTCTTGTCCTTAGGTTTGTGTTCCCCAACAGTGCCCAAAGTAAGAGATAGATTTGCAAATACCAGGCACTGATGTATTAATTTACTGTGGGGGGTTCTCTTTTATGGATCCTAGAACTATGGATTCTAGAACAGGTAATTAAGCTTATGTACCCTGAGCATTGTTTTCTGAAATGCAGCTCTACTTAGGGAAGGAGTCAGTAGTTGGAGTCAAGTGAAGAGGATTCCAGGTAAAGAGATTCGAATACTCTTGCAGGACATGGACAAGAAACAGAAGGATATTCTTGCGCTGATGGGAATACTCTGTCTTCCTTTAAAGCACTTTGGAATCAGCACTCACAAGTACTTGAGTTTTGGCTCTACTCCACGTAATCCTCACTTCTGCATAGATTTCACAATTATATTGCAAAGAACAGTCTTCAGCACTTCATCAACAACATCATACTCATACCCATCTAGGTTTGTATGCATAAGTGCAGAAAGTCCATAGTTAAGTGTTCAGACAAGGAGACCTGATCAACTTAATTCTAACACATGTTTTCTAGAGGCTTTGTGTTCATTTTCATAACCTTTCTAAGTTGTAGTTTCCACATCTATAAATGGACTAAGCACTCCTATCTCATGGAGTTATACTAGGATCAAAAGAAATAGATTCTGCGAAGCGCTAAGCATGTGTGGTATGCAGCTTTTATGGTGACCCAGTGATCCTCACTTCTGGGTATTCAAGTCCTTACATAGTGCCAAGATAAGATAATCAGAGATACCTGTTAAGCTGTTTTATTCTGGCAATTTCTCCAAGTGGTTAATTTGTCTTTCAGTAGGCAGCAGTGATTTTTGTTAGCTTCACTTAACTCATGATACCTTAATATAGTCATTTGAATATGGGCTACAGAATTAATTATACTAGACAAATTGGAATGGCAAAGAGTCCCAAGATCAAAAACGTTTTAAGATAAATGTAAAAGAAAGCAGAGGAAGAACATTCATCATGAAACCCTTTACCTCCAGTTATAAGTTCTGAGGTCTGGTTCCCAAAACGTGTTATGATTATGAGACTGGGATATAAGAAACTGAAACAAACTAAGATAACAAAGAGCCCTATTATTTTATATTTCAGTTGATGATTAAAATTTTAGACAGTTTCTTCAACAAACAGCATTAGGAAAGCTGGACAGCCACATGGAAATCAATGAAGTTAGAACACATCCTCACACCATACACAAAAATAAACTCAAAATGGCTTGAAGACTAAAATATAAAACATGACACTATAAAACTCCTAGAAGAGAACATAGGCAACACATTCTCTGATGTAAATTGTATCAATGTTTTAAGTCAGTTTCCCAAAGCAATAGAAATGTAAGCAAAAAGATAGACAAATAGAACCTAATGAAACTTACAAGCTTTTGCACAGCAAAGGAAACTATAAGCAAAATGAAAAGAAAGACAACCTATGGACTGGGAGTAAATACTTGCAAATGATATGACCAACAAGAGTTTAATTCCCAAAATATGCAAACAGCTCATTCAACTCAATAAAACAAACAAACAACCCAATCAAAAAATGGTCAGAAAACCTAATAGACATTTCTCTAAAGAAGATATCCAGATGGCCAATAGGCACATGAATAGATGCTCAGCATTGCTAATTATTAGGGAAATGCAAATCTAAACTACAATGAGGTAGCACCTTACATTAGTCAGAATGGCCATTATTGAAAAGTCCGCAAATAACACATGTTAGAGATGGTGTGGAGAAAAGGGAACCTTTTCACATCATAGGTGGGAATATTGTTGGGAATGTAAATTGGTGCAGCTGCTATGGAGTTTCCTCCAAAAAACTAAAAATAGAGTTGCCATATGATAGCAATTTTACTCCTGGGCTTATATCTGGACAAGACTATAATTCAAAATGATACATTAACCCTTATATTCATAGCAGCACTATTCACAGTAGCCAAGACATGAAAACAGCCTAAATGTCCACTGACAGATGAATGAAGAAAACATTGTATGTCTGCTTATCTATCTGTCTGGACATACACGCAATGTAATATTACTCAGCCATAAAAAAGAATGAAATAATGTCATTTGCAGTTACATGAATGACCTAGACATTATTATATTAGCAGAGTAAGTAAAAAAGAGAAAGACAAATACCACATGATATCACTTATATGTGGAATCTATTAATAGAATATGACACAATTGGACTTATCTATGAAATAGAAAACGACTCACAGACATGAAGGTTGCATGTCATGACATGCACAGACTTGTGGTTGTCAGGGCGGGGGGTGCAGGAGACAGATGGATTGGGAGTCTGGGATTAGCAGATGCAAACTATTATATGTAGAATGGATAAACAACAAGGTCCTACTGTATAGCACAGGAAACTCTATTCAATATTCCACAGTAAACCATAATGGAAAAAAATATGAAAAAGCATATATATATGTATATATATATATATATATCAATCTGATTTTGGTATTGATCATGTGGTGACTTCACGTGTAGAGGCTTCTCTTGTGTTGTTGGAAGAGGGTGTTTGCTATAACCAGTGTGTTCTCTTGGCAAAACTCTATTAGACTTTGCCCTGCTTCATTCTGTACTCCAAAGTTAAATTTGCCTGTTACTACAGGTATTTCTTGACTTCCTACTTTTGTATTCCAGTCCACTATAATGAAAAGGACATCTTTTTTGGGTGTTGGTTCTAGAAGGTCTTGCAGGTCTTCATAGAACTGTTCAACTTCAGCTTCTTCAGCATTACTGGCTGGGGCATAGACTTGGATTACTGTGATGTTGAATAGTTTGCCTTGGAAATGAACAGAGATCATTCTGTCGTTTTTGAGACTGCATCCAAGTACTGCATTTCAGACTCTTTTGTTGATTATGATGGCTACTCCATTTCTTCTAAGGGATTCTTGCCCACAGTAGTAGATATAATGGTCAACTGAGTTAAATTCACCCATTCCAGTCCATTTTAGTTCACTGAATGTTGATGTTCACTCTTGCCATCTCCTGTTTGACCACTTACAATTTACCTTGATTCATGGTCCTTAACAATCCAGGTTCCTATGCAATATTGCTCTTTACAGCATCAGACTTTACTTCCATCACCAGTCAATATTCAGAAAACTAAGAAACAGTGGAAACAGTGACAGACTTTATTCTTTTGGGCTCCAAAATCACTGCAGATGGTGACTGCAGCCATGAAATTAAAAGACGTTTGCTCCTTGGTAGAAAAGTTATGACCAACCTAGACAGCATATTAAAAAGTAGGGACATTACTTTGCCAACAAAGGTCTGTCTAGTCAAAGCTATGGTTTTTCCAGTAGTCATGTATGGATGTGAGAGTTGGACTACAAAGAATGCTGAGCACAGAAGAATTGATGCTTTTGAACTGTGGTGTTGGAGAAGACTCTTGAGAATCCCTTGGACTGCAAGGAGACCAACCAGTCCATCCTAAAGGAAATCAGTCCTGAATATTCATTGGAAGGACTGATGCTGAGGCTGAAATTCCAATTCTTTGGCCACCTGATGTGAAGAACTGACTCAATGGAAAAGACCCTGATGCTGGGAAAGATGGAAGGTGGGAGGAGAAGGGGATGGCAGAGGATGAGATGGTTGGATGGCATCACCAACACAATGGACATGAGTTTGAGTAAACTCCGGGCATTGGTGATGTACACGAAGGCCTAGCATGATGCAGTTCATGGGGTTGCAAAGAGTTGGACACAACTGAGTGACTAAACTGAACTGAACTGATACACACACACACACACACACACATATATATAAACTGAATCACTTTGCTGTACTATGAAAAAGAATATATATATATACACACAATTGAATCACTTTGCTGTACACCAGAAACTAACACAACATTGTAAATCAACTACACTTCAGTCAAATAAATTTTAAAAACATAATTAAACTTTTATGATCATTTGGAAAATTGCTTTCTCTCTGAAAAATATAAGTAGGTTGCAATATTGAATGACAGAGACAAATTTTACCTACAAGTAAATAAAAGGAAACACCACCTCCTCTGGGAGATAGATTGTAAAGTCAAGCAGCTCTTGAGGTGTCTCCCAGGTACAACTTTACACTCTCCCAGCCTGATCCATGGGGACATTCATATAAAAGATTGTGCCGTAGTCGTATAGAAGCACAATCATGTATAATCAGTGGTCTCAAGGCAGGAAAATTAGGTTGGATTCTAATCCAATTTCTTCCCAGCTGTGTGGTTTTGAGGAAACTAATCTCTGCGAGCGTGAGCTTTCTTAAATGAGAACAGAGCAGTAAATTATCTCAAAAATCTTTGTAAATGACGTGATATATGTGACTACGTATTTTCAGCACATGGCCTAGCACGGACACATGGTAAAAATGGCATCTGAAGCTGAATGAATAGAGATTACTTGAAAGTGCTGAGGAAATGAGCTCGTGAGCATACTTGCCTATCGAATGAAAGACTTTTTGCTGAATTCCTTATCATGTAACATGTGGTTCATGTGAAGAAAGTTTGGCAGGTTCCCTTCTGTCCTCATTGGTGCCATGGAGTTGGTTTTATCTTCATTACAGCACTGGTTGTCCTGAACTGCAATAATATTTTATGAACCTCTGGTCTCCACCAGGTTCTGAAGCTTTCTTTGCGAAGAGATATATTTATTTATTAACTTATTATTTATTTATTTACTTATTATTTATTTAAATATATATGTCATTTATTTATTATTACTTTTTAAACATCCTCAAGACTTGGCACATAGTAGGTTCTTAATAATTGTTTGATGAGCAAATGAATGTCACAGGTATTTAAACTAAGGTCTTATTCTTAGCACCACAGACACTGCTGTGAAGTTTCTCCAGCCCACAAGGCATGTAGCAATTGTTAATTTAAAAAAAGAAATAAAAAAATTGAATGGATGATAGCTGAAAAAAAGTGAACGTTTCTGTAGAAACATATCACTGTACTTAGTGACCTTGAACTGAGTCTAATTATGTAGGATTTAATCAATGCAGATGAATAAGCCCTTTATAAAAAGCCTCAAAAGCCTGTGCTTGCATGAACTGCCATAAGGATTTTTTAATAGATGTGCAGATTGCCCAGGGAAAGGGACTTCCCCCAATAATTAACCTAAGCTCTGAATTTTGTTAGCACAAACACAAGCAGTTAATGTATATGAACTTTTTTTAGCCCAAGTTGGAATGCACAGGGGGCAGAAGAGAAAGCCCTCATTCACAGTTGTGAACATCAGCAATAGACACGGAGAGTCGGAGGGAAATAGGCCCCTCTGCAACCTGCATAACTTGTAATGAAATGGAGACTATCTTAAGTGCTTAAATAGAATGAATGCAAAATGCAGATAATCGTGTAATTCATTAAAAAAATAAATTACATCAACAACAAAACCCTTTCTCTTGCACAAGTAACTGAAAAGAACCAAGGTTAAAATATTAAGACATACATTAAACCATCGGTAAATAATACAGTGGCATTGCTTTCAGGCTTAATTACTGAGGACGTGGGCTTGATAACACAGCCATCAGCAAAGGGAAGGCAACTGGGAAAGATAATTCTACCATTTTAGTTCTTTCTCTCAGATGCACTGTTTTAAAAGACTCTCTAAAACTATGGGTTCAAAGAAGTTTGTAGAATATTTAATACTAAACCTGTCATTTCAGAGAGATATAATGGATTTTTCTCTAGTGTCAGGTGGATTTTTAAAAATTATTACAAAAGCAATATGGGCTCATTTTGTGAGGTGAGGGTTGGGAAGCATTGTGGGGAAACCCAAACTCAACAAATAGAAAGGAAAGCCTTCTGCATATATCTTTGGAAAACTTCAGTTTCTTCCTAATTGCTAAGTTCCACTCAAGAATAGGAAACAACCGAACCAGTTTCTTTATATTCCACATGTAGACCCACATAATTTGGCTAATAGCACAAGATTTGGAGTCAGTCTGTCTGGAGGAAATCCTGGCTTCTTTACTTGTTATGAAACTTTAGGTAAGTTAAGAGATATTTAACACCTTTGTAACTCAATTTCCTTATTAGAAGAATTGATCAAAACAACAATACCAACTTTACAGTGTTGTTAGGCTTATAAGAAATAACACTGGTAAAGATTTTTAAAAACTTACAGATAATGAAACATTTTTTTTTGTGACAGTACATATCGATTTATCTTATTGTTTTTAACAGTTGTGTAGAATTTAACTTTATGACGTAACATTTCAGTGATTTTTAAAAAATCTAATGTAGAGTGGAATAAGTCTTTTTAAACATGGCATGAAACTTGGGAAGAATAGAAGAAAATTGCTGAATTTGGTTACATATGAATTAACATTCACAAACAAGAACAAACCTCTTGAACTATGTTTGAAGGCAAAGGGAAAAACAGGAAGAAAATTGTAATTTATAGAAAAAGATCAACTACTTTAAAATATGAAGAACCTTTCCAAACAAATTAGAGATTAACTCAAGAGAAAAAATGAGCAAACTAAGTACTTTTGACACATGTATATGGCAAATGTGAGTCAAGAGATACTAGTTATTTTCTATAAAATTAGCAACTATTAGAAGAATGCTAATAATATACAGGGTTACTGAGTATGTATAAGAAAATGGAAATATCAGGGCAATTCTCGTGGATGTAAATTGTTATCATTTTTGTAGGAGTTCAAATGTGAATTTGAATTAAAATTTTAAAAACAAATAGGGCATTTGAGCCAAGAATTCCAATTCTGAGGCTCTACAGATCTCCTGATATGCTTATGTTACACTTTTTTTTTTTTTTTAATGCTCCCAAAGGACTGGACACAGAGTAAGACCCTGGGAAGTTTTATGGTAAACCCACACAAACAAACCCTGGCCACTGAATTCTGATTTAAGAGTAATACCCATTACAATCCAAAGGAAGGAGAATTCTGTAAAACACGCTTTTGAAAATGCTGATGTTTAAAAAATTCTTCAACTATTATCTCAAGCTGAAATTTTGAGAATTATACATAGGAACTTACCTACAGACCATGGGACTTTGAATCTTGAGACCTTTAGGCACTGACTCCTGGAAGAAAGAAGAGGAATTTTTTAACCTGTGCGGAAAGCACATTACTTTAACATTTACTCTAAAAAGGACAGAGGACTTCCACTTTTTAAAAAGGTGTTGAAATGAGAAAGACCACATTCCACCCTCTGTAAGGAAGAAGTGAAGTGAAGTCGCTCAGTCGTGTCCGACTCTTTGCGACCCCGTGGACTGTAGCCCACCAGTCTCCTCCATCCATGGGATTCTCCAGGCAAGAATACTGGAGTGGGTTTCCATTTCCTTCTCCAGAGGATCTTCCCGACCCAGGGATCAAACCCAGGTCTCCCGCATTGCAGGCAGACGCTTTAACCTCTGAGCCACCAGGGAAGCCCCTCTGTAAGGAAGAGGAAACGCCAGATCATTACAAGGTGCTAACTTTTCTTGAGCTCATCAGGGGGCTAGTTCCCTGAGGTCCTGGTTTGCCTGAGACTGAGGGTGAACTAGGGCCCCCACGCCCGGCCCCACCAGAAGCCCAGCATCTCACGTCACGTCCCCTGCACCGGTAGGCTGCTGCTGTGAGGGGTAAACTGAGGAGAGAGGGCCATGTGAAGTGTAGGCAGGGACCCCTGAAGACTCCTCAGGGAAGCAGCGCTGAGAAAAACCCACCAGGTGGCTCAGTGGTAAAGAATTCGCTTGCCAATACAGGAGACGCAAGAGGCTATGGGTTCAGCCCCCTGGTCGGGAAGATCCCCTGGAGTAGGAAATGACACTGTACGCCAGTATTCTTGCCTGGAAAATTCCACAGGACAAAGGAGCCTGGCGGGCTACAAAAGAGTAGAACCTGACTGAGCCACTGAGCATGCACACCCTAAACCCACACCCAGTGCATGTAGTAGCAGCCTCCGACCACTAGGGGGATTCAGATCTGTAGAGCCCTTACCTTAAGCTCGCAACAAAACCCCCAGCTTTGCTCAGTTCCCTACAAGACGGACTTTATCCCTACCCCACGTCCCCCACAGACCAGACATAACTGAGGAAACAAACAGTGAACAATGAAGACGGGCCAATAGAAATCATCCAAACTGAAACCCAATGAGAAATAAGAGTCAAGAAAAAGGACAAGGACGCTCCCTGAATGTTGGCTGGAAATCTAAGAATTTAGAGTGCTTTTATTAAATTATATTCTTGATAAAATAATTCTGCCTTGGCATTGTCCTCTGGTTTTTTGGAGCTGTTGTTACACTGAAAGATGGCATGAAATGGATGTCGGTGGATGTGTTTCTAACACATTACAAGAGGAATTGTAAGTTCCCAATATTAGAAAGACATTAGGAGTTCCTTAAAAGCCAAAACAGTATAAATAAACTGCATAAAGTTTGGTAACCTTTGCTTCTAATCTCTGTTGTGACTGAATTTCACAGTGCAGGAGGAAGGTTGTTGTTGTTGTTTTTTCCACCAAATGACTATATAATTTCCCTTTGGAATTTTATTATTCAAACCAATCTACTCTACACTGAGGATATGTGTATAGTCTTCTGTGTAATCATTTTTCTTTACTATATCATTCATTCCAGAATCGACAGCCACTTTTGCCTTTGTTTCCCCTGAATACTTGGCAGGAAGCAAAAGATTACTCATCTTATAAGTGATGAAACCAAGATTGAAGGAGGTTGTGAGTATTTTATGTTAAAAGAGACAGGGGGGAAAAAAATCCCCCAATTCATTGTCTTTGACTCAACTATATGGCTGTTCAATTTTTTTATTTTAGCAACTTCTCATTTTTCCCTGGGTCAATGACTGCTTGTGGAAAACAGCAAGTCTATATTTGCCCAAGGAAAAAAAATCTGATCTGAATGCCAGAATACCATTGGTACATGTAAAGATATTGGTCTCCTGTTTATAGTTGCTATTTTCACATTAAGATGAAACAGCTGCCAATTCAAAATTGCAGCCCTCAAGCAAAGCCCCTTGGCATTATAAAAAGGTATATACTCCTGGCACTCTCCAGCTGTTGGTATCAGCACTCACCTTTCTTTTTGCATTTTATTATAGATGTTTTCACCAGGATTTATAATTTGGAAGCAGCAGGGGAATTCACCTGTTCTCTGTCACAAAATACCACACTGATTGAGAAGACAGGGGAATCAGAGGAGAGGCTTGGTCTCTGGAGAATGATTTTTGCCTGGAGAGGACCCAAGCCTGCCTTCTCTACAGACGAGGTGGTATAGTGGTTAGGCTTAGAGATCTATGCAGGTCTGGGTCTGACTCCTGGATCCTGTTTCCTAGCAACAAGACTTTGAGCACTTTACTTGGCATCCTTGAGTTTCAGTTTCTCGTATTTGACACTGGGATAAGATACATAGCTTACTGAACTTTGGGGAGGGTTATGTGATATAATGTGTGTGTATCTTTTGGCATAATCCTTGAGTCAAGAACTTATTTGGTATTGAAGTAAGAGACTGAGTGGATGCTGTGGGATAGACCCAACAGTAGTGGGGAGGATGCGAGCTGAGATAGTTGGGAAGCCTGGTGGCAGGTCTTGTGTGACTGTGAGGTTGTTTGTTAGCCATAGAGAAGCCTGGTAGGGGAATACAGAGCCCAGGCAAGGAATAGGACTCAGAAACATCAGAGTGATGCCTGGAAATCATGAGATGAATAAGGGAGTGTACTTGGTCTTGGTGGCAAAGAGTACAAAGGAAGATACCCTAGTAGGGATATGGAGGTCCCTTGCAGGGGGACTTTTGTCATTAAGAACAAGGGACTAATCAATTTCTACCAATGGGGTCTGAGATAAAAACTAGGCTGAACTAGCATTCTTTGTCTCTCACAGGTGATGAGTTTGCAGCCTGGGGCAGGATGAGATCACCAGAAGGATTTAAGTAGGTCTCCTAAGAGGTTTCCCTGGTGGCTCAGACTAAAGGTAAAGAACCCACCTGCAGGTAAAGAACCCACCTGCAATGCAGGAGACCTGGGTTCAATCCCTGGGTTGGGAAGATCCCCTGGAGGAAGGCATGGCAACCCACTCCAGTATTCTTGCCTGGAGAATCCCATGGACAGAGGAGCCTGGTGGGCTCCAGTCCCTGGGGTCGCAAAGTATCAGATGTAGCTGAGCGATGAGGCACAGCGGCACCTAGGGTGGAAGGGCTATGACAGCTGTACAGAGAACCGAGCAGGAATTGCAAACTTTGGCTTTGCACACCCAATCTGAATAATACTGCTTTCCTACCAGAAGTTAGCAACTCCACATTTTCTATTTTCCTTGCATTGCTGAAATTATGTTCTCCACTAGTTATGGATACCTATCAATAATGGCCAGTGGGTGGGTTATAATTGCATAGATTCAGCATAATTTTCCGACAAAATCCTCCATTTTAATGTCGCCTCTTTTCCAGTTCAGTTACTCTGCCCTCGGAAATCTCTCTTTGTAAGCTGGGCTCTCCCCAGTTCAGCTTAGGCGAATGAACTTGTAGATAACACTCTTTATGGCAGAGAAACAAGGATTGACCTGTTTATTCTCAGGTGCTGTTTGCTTAGGACCCTGGCTGTGAGGTGCATCTCTGGAGAACTGCCTCCGACTCATGTGGGAAAAGTGCCTCTGTGCTCACATCTTTGCAGATCCATATGGCTAGAGGACAGTTCAAAAGGCTGCTTGCCAGAATTTCGGCCCTTGCTTGTGCCTCCAAATCTGGTGATCTAGTTTCTGCATCACAGATTTTAAATATGGCTGCCCGCCAGATATAAATGATTAAAATTCAGAACACATACAAATATCATGTTAGTCAGGAGATGAAGATTTTTTCTTTAAAAAAAAGATAAAAAGCAGATAAATCCTGTATGTATCTTACAGTTGCAATAATAGCTATGCTAATGTTTATGTCAAATCTCAAAGGAGAACAAATAGCTTAGCTAATGGCGTGTAACAAAAACTCTCCCAGTGTGAAATACAATAGGACTTGTTAGTTCATAATGTAGGGTACCTGGGGAAAAATGGATTTTGAGTTATCTGGGATGAACTGATCTTCTATTTTGTAAATAGCAGGAGAATAGCAGTTACTTTGAATTTAACATGCTTTAAAAATCATTAACTTATAAAGTTTTATTTTGTGGAAGTAAAGTTCTCAGTAATGAGAGGACATTTTGGTATATTTATAATTTCAATTGCAACATATCAGTTGTGTGTGTTTTAAGTGTTTTATATACATATGTGTGTTTTGTCTGTATGTACACTGTATGCCAGTGGGTTATGTGTATGTGTTTGAGAAACGGATTACTCTTCACTTGATTGGATAATTCAGCTGAGTCAAATCATGAAATCTTATTTCCAAACTCCAGGTATTCAAAAGTCACTATTTTAAATTTGAAAATATAAGCTTTATAGACATTATAAAACTTATTTTATAGGCTCATTTGATCTTGAAAAATGGCATTGAGTGATTTATTTTCTTTGAGTCACATACTTAAAAAGGCAAAAATTGTGAAACATTGAAGAGAATAATACTGCCCTCACTTCCTTGCTAGGCATGATCTTGATAATATAAGGCTGGAGTCACAGAAGAGTATTTCCGACACCATTGTTAGCACACAAGAAAAATGCTGTGTGGCATCAACTTTGTTTTTTCATTAATCAGAGCATAGATGAGATGTTCTAGTCATCTCTTGAAATATTACTTTAATAATATGAATATTATTTAAATTTATTTATGATAAGTGAATTCAGTTTATCAATGGAATCCAAAGGTTTGCTACTAGATAAACTTTGATAAGACAATGTGATGCGTCTTCATCTCCCTAGGATTCCTTTGGTTACATTCAGGTCCTACAGACTGGGTGAATATGTAACATAAAAGGATTTGGGGGTAAGAAAGCCAGCCAAGGAGCACTGATTGCCAATGTCTCTTGGTAAAGAAGGTGGGACTGTGCCCACCTGGCAAAGAGTTCTTGCATTACACTTGTAACTTTTAATTCAGTTTGTGAAAAACTTGGTATTTTGGAAGATAATCTTTGGCATATGGCTATTACACTGTCTGTATTATTATTATTATTTTTTGGCATGCCACATAGCTTGCCTGATCTTAGTTCACTGATCAGGGATCAAACCCAGGTCCCAGGAGTGAAAGTGCCAAGTCTCAACTACTGGACTGCCAGGGAATTCCCACATTCTCTGTATTTTAAAAGTATGAAATAATTTTAGTAATATATGTCCTGGAGTTCATTAGCCTAGATTACTTTTTCCAGTTAACTATACAGGTTTTTCAAAATCAAGATTCAAATCTTCTTTTGAGGAAAAATGTTTTTGAACTATAAATTTAAACATAATTTCTGTTTCTTTTCCTTCTTTTTTCTTTTGTTTTTTGGCCATTGGAAGGGGGATGGTGCAATGGGAGTACCCTGAGGCATTCTGGCTATCTCTCCATCCTTCTCCCTCAGCCACTCTTTAACTCCAATTCTGAATGCTATTGATTCCCTTCATAAACTATGGAAACAGCCTACATTCCAGGGACAGTGTATTGATCTACTTTGGTATAATTATTTTGCCTATGATGATCTACACCAATTCTAATTTTGCTTTATATTTGCTCTGCCTCCATGACATGGGATACATAGGCCCTCTGAGACCTGGCTGTAAAGATATTGATTAAAAATTATTTAATATGGTCTCCAAAATCATTAATCTCTGCCAGAGCCATCCTCCTAAAAGAGCACATGATAAAAGGTCTAGGAGCTTGCAAAACTGGATCATGCTGCTGTTCTTTTCCACAGCTTCCATCACACCCATGGGTACACAGCACCTCACTTCTAGCCAGTGACGTGTTGGTGCATCTTTAACTATTGGCTCTTTAGAAGGAAAACAAAACCGAAACAAATCCCCAATTTATAGCCTTTGCCAATTTCTGTAGTATAGATACTCTGACCATGACTGATTTCAGGTTACCAAT
Organism: Cervus canadensis; assembly: GCF_019320065.1. Classification (NCBI taxonomy): domain Eukaryota; kingdom Metazoa; phylum Chordata; class Mammalia; order Artiodactyla; family Cervidae; genus Cervus; species Cervus canadensis. Next base: position 53,444,333 of record NC_057393.1, on the reverse strand, counting down.
GTGACATCACTGAATATGGAGTTAGGAAGAGACACAACTGGCTCTTACGAAGCAGATGCAAGGACAGATGTGAGCTGGCTCTAGCGCAATGCTGCTCCTAGCCTAAAAGTTCCGCTCTTAACCTCTGCTTTACTGTTTTAAAGGCTGAAAATCTAGCAAGGTTGAAATGTTTTAAACTGTTTCCCTAGATTGAACTCTGGGAAACCTGTCAGCTGGAGTGAAGGAAGCTGTCTTTTGTGTTTCTATGTGGTGGCATACATGCATGCATGATGCTGGCATAAATACAAGACATACAGACCAGTGAAGCAGAACAGAAAGTCCAGAAATAAACCCATACATATACTGTCAACTAGTGTTTGACAAATGAGTCAAGAATGTGCAAAGGAGAAAAGATGGTCTCTTCCATAAATTATTCTGGGGAAATTGGATATTCACACACAAAAGAATGGAACTGGACTCATATCTTACATCATACACAAAAATGAAATGGATTACAGACTTAAATGTACCTGAAACCATGAAATTCTTAAAAGAAAAGGAAAAATTTCCTTGACATTGGTCTTCACAATGATTTTTTATGGATATGACACTTAAAGTGCAAGCAACAAAAGCAAAAATCAGCTGGGAATATATCAAACCCAAAACTTCTTTATAACAAAAGAAACAGTCAACAAAATGAGAAAGCAACTCACCAAATGGAGAAAATAGTTGCAAACTACATACCTGATAAAGGGCTGATATTCAAAATATATAAGGTGTTAATACAATTCAGTGGGCTTCCCTGGTAGCTCAGCTGGTAAAGAATCTGCCCACAATGCAGGAGACCCCAGTTCGATTTCTGGGTTGGGAAGATCCCCTGGAGGAGGGCATGACAACCCACTCCAGTATTCTTGCCTGGAGAATCCCCACGGACAAAGGAACCTGGCGGGCTATAGATCATGGGGTCACAAAGAGTCAGACACAACTGAGCGACTAAGTACAGCACACAGCAATACAATTCAATAGTAAAAAACAAAAAAACCAAATAATCCAACTTAAAAAGAAAAAGACCTAAACAGCTATTTTTCCAAAGAAGATATCTAAATGGTCAACAGGTACATGAGAAGTGCTCAGCATCAGTAATCATCAGAGAAAGGCAAATCAAAACCACAATGAAATATCACTGCATGTCTACTAGAGTGGCTATTATAAAAAGGACAAAAGATGCAAGTATGTATGAGGATGTGGAGAATAGGGAACATGTGCACTGTTGGTGGGATTTTAAACTAGTACAACCTTTGTGGAAAACACTATGGATGCTCCTCAAAATATTAAAACTAGATGCATCATATGATGTAGAACTTTCACTTCAGGTTCAAAGGAAATTCAAAGGAAATGAAGTCACTACCTTGAAAACATACTTGCACTTCTGTGTTCATTACAGCATTATTTACCAAGACATGGAAACAATCTAAGGGTTAATCGATAGATGGATGGGTAAAGAAGATGTGAAATTATGCATATAACGAATAATATAAGTATTATTCAGCTATAAGGAGGGAGATCCCGCCCTTTGTGACAACATGGATGAAACTTGAGGGCATTTTGCTCAAACAAAGACAAGTACTGTGTGATCTCATATCATATGGATCTCATATATGTGGAGTCCAAACAACTGAACTCACAGAAACAGAGAGCAGGTTGGTAGTTGCCAGGGGTAGCGGGTGGGGATGGAGGTGGATGCAGGGATGAGGGGTGGAGAAAATTGATGAAGGTGGTCAAAGGGTACAAACTTTAAGTTATAAGATGGATATGTTCTGAAGATGTAATGTATAGCATGGTGACTACAGTTAACTATACTGTATTCTGTATTTGAAGATTTAAAAGTTCTTACCACATGTACACCCATGGCTGATTCATGTCAATGTATGGCAAAAACCACTACAATATTGTAAAGTAGTTAGCCTCCAATTTAAATAAATAAATTAAAAAAAAGTTCTCACCATAAACACACAAAATTACAACTATATGAGGTGGTGGATGTGTTAACAAACCTCATTTTGCAATACACACACAATAAAATCACTATGTTGTACATCTTAAACTTACAATGATTACATGCCAATAATATCTCAAAGCCAGGAAAAAAGGATATTTAAGTTTTAATCTAGTTTTACTTTTAAATAAGTGACTGGGTTCTTCTGGTTTTCAAGAATCTCTTTTATTATTCAGTACTAGTTTGCATTCCCACCAACAGTGTAAGAGGGTTCCCTTTTCTCCACACCCTCTCCAGCATTTATTGCTTGTAGACTTTTGGATAGCAGCCATCCTGACTGGCGAGTAATGGTACCTCATTGTGGTTTTGATTTGCATTTCTCTGATAATGAGTGATGTTGAGCATCTTTTCATGTGTTTGTTAGCCATCTGTATGTCTTCTTTGGAGAAATGTCTGTTTAGTTCTTTGGCCCATTTTTTTATTGGGTCATTTATTTTTCTGGAATTGAGCTTCAGGAGTTGCTTGTATATTTTTGAGATTAATTCTTTGTCCATTGCTTTATTTGCTATTATTTTCTCCCAATCTGAGGGCTGTCTTTTCACCTTGTTTATAGTTTCCTTTGTTGTGCAAAAGCTTTTAAGTTTCATTAGGTCCCATTTGTTTATTTTTGCTTTTATTTCCAATATTCTGGGAGGTGTGTCATAGAGGATCCTGCTGTGATTTATGTCGGAGAGTGTTTTGCCTATGTTCTCCTCTAGGAGTTTTATAGTTTCTGGTCTTACATTTAGATCTTTAATCCATTCTGAGTTTATTTTTGTGTATTGTGTTAGAAAGTGTTCTAGTTTCATTCTTTTACAAGTGGTTGACCAGTTTTCCCAGCACCACTTGTTAAAGAGGTTGTCTTTTTTCCAGTTATATCCTTGCCTCCATTGTCAAAGATAAGGTGTCCATAGGTTTGTGGATTTATCTCTGGGCTTTCTATTCTGTTCCATTGATCTATTTCTGTCTTTGTGCCAGTACCATACTGTCTTGATGACTGTGGCTTTGTAGTAGAGTCTGAAGTCAGGCAGGTTGATTCCTCCAGTTCCATTCTTCTTTCTCAAGATTACTTTGGCTATTTGAGGTTTTTTGTATTTCCATACAAATTGTGAAATTATTTGTTCTAGTTTTGTGAAAAATACTGTTGGTAGCTTAATAGGGATTGCATTGACTCTATAGATTGCTTTGGGTAGTATAGCCATTTTGACAATATTGGTTCTTCCAATCCATGAACACGGTATGTTTCTCCATCTGTTTGTGTCCTCTTTGATTTCTTTCATCAGTGTTTTATAGTTTTCTATGTATAGGTCTTTTGTTTCTTTAGGTAGATATACTCCTAAGTATTTTATTCTTTTTGTTGCAATGGTGAATGGTGTTGTTTCCTTAATTTCTCTTTCTGTTTTCTCATTGTTAGTGTATAGGAATGCAAGGGATTTCTGTGTGTTAATTTTATATCCTGCAACTTTACTATATTCATTGATTAGCTCTAGTAATTTTCTGGTAGAGTCTTTAGGGTTTTCTATGTAGAGGATCATGTCATCTGCAAACAGTGAGAGTTTCACTTCTTCTTTTCCTATCTGGATTCCTTTTACTTCTTTTTCTGCTCTGATTGCTGTGGCCAAAACGTCCAAAACTATGTTGAACAGTAGTGGTGAGAGTGGGCACCCTTGTCTTGTTCCTGATTTTAGGGGAGATGCTTTCAACTTTTCACCATTGAAGGTAATGCTTGCTGTGGGTTTGTCATATATAGCTTTCATTATGTTGAGGTATGTTCCTTCTATTTTAGTTGATCTATCCATAGCTGTGAGTGGGGTATTAAAGTCTCCCACTATTATTGTGTTACTGTTAATTTCCTCTTTCATACTCGTTAGCATTTGCCTTACATATTGCAGTGCTCCTATGTTGGGTGCATATATATTTATAATTGTTAGATCTTCTTCTTGGATTGATCCTTTGATCATTATGTAGTGTCCTTCTTTGTCTCTTTTCACAGCCTGTATTTGAAAGTCTATTTTATCTGATACGAGTATTGAGACTCCTGCTTTCTTTTGGTCTCCATTTGCGTGAAATATTTTTTCCCAGCCCTTCACTTTTAGTCTGTATGTGTCCCTTGTTTTGAGGTGGGTCTCTTGTAGACAGCATATATAGGGGTCTTGTTTTTGTATCCATTCAGCCAGTCTTTGTCTTTTGGTTGGGGCATTCAACCCATTTACATTTAAGGTCATTATTGATAGGTATGGTCCCGTTGCCATTTACTTTGTTGTTTGGGTTCACGTTTATACAACCTTTCTGTGTTTCCTGTCTGGAGAAGATCCTTTAGCATTTGTTGAAGAGCTGGTTTGGTGGTGCTGAATTCTCTCAGCTTTTGCTTGTCTGTAAAGCTTTTGAATTCTCCTTCATAGTTCCTAGATTACAAAAAGAAAGTCTAAGCCATTCAGAGCAAAGTAAGAGGAAGAGTTGAAGGCTTGTACATAGAACCCAATGAGATGGTTTCATGTTTTTCAGTCCTGTTTCTCTTGTTATAAATGCTCTGTATACCTATGACTTCTACATATTATATACTGTCAGACAGTAGCAACTTTGAACAGCTACTATACAGGAGATTTATTTTATGACCAGTGAGCTGGGCAGTCTTTTTGGGTTTTCCACTTCATGTGTGAAAACGGTTTTGACCCCATAGAATCCCTGAAATGATCTTAGGGGTCCTCAGGAGTTCCTGGGGGCTATAATTTGGGAGCCACTGATATAACCTAATTATGTCAAGCATGCTTATCTTTCCAGAGGCTAGTACAATTTGGGCCAATGATGGTTAGGGAAGGTTTGTGGAGGCTTGTGAAGGAAGAAGTTCTTGATACCAAAAGAACCATAGGAATGAACCTCCTCTTCTTTCCAGATGTGAACCAATAAGTATACAGCCTCATTTACTCCTGGCATCCACCTTGTGATCTGGGGTAAAACCAGCTTTAAACTGACTCTGACGCTGCATGTGGGAGAGGAGAAATGAAGACACTTTAGTCCTTGATGATGTTAAACTGCTGGATGAGTCCGTATAGAAGTCTTGAAATGACTCGAGAAAATTTGAGTTGGGTTCTTGTTTTACGTGATGCCAAATGCATGAACAGTGGCATCTATGTTTTTTTTGAAAGACTTGCATTTTTATGGATTTTCAGTAGATGACAACATGAGTTCCTATAACTTTCCCTGTCCCTTGCGTAAACTTCAGGCAATTAAGATGAGAGGTGAGAAATGGGTAACAAAATGGATAAACACATCAGTGAGCTAGAAACAGAAAGGAAACACAGGGTGGGGCATAGGTTCTGAAGCTGAAGCAACCCACTGGATTTGGGGATGGAAACAGAAAGTGACAGCAAATAGTTTAACTCCTGTGAGAAATAGGAATAAAACATGGTACATATATGGCCTGGGAGTAGAGCCAGATACCATGTATATATATATACACACATAAACTATTCCTTGGTATTAAGGAAGAACTTAAAGAGTTAAAAATAGAAATAATATTTTATGGTTTCCTCTGATTAGTGCATGTTTCTGCATACTGAAATTTTTCATATATTTATTTCTTTAAATTTGTATCAGCCCATTTTGTTGCATAACCTTCTGTTCTTTCAATGGATGGCATATATTATACATTTGAATATGTTACACTGTCTTAAGGAAGATTTTTTTTTTTCAGAGTGTTCTTTTATTTTCATTTCCTCAGGAGGTGATTTTCAGGTCTTTTTAATTTTTCAGATGTATCAGTTACCTTTCTTTGTATACTTTGGAATTTTTATATATCTTTATATGAGAGCATCTTTTTTCTGTATCACTCCTACCTGTTTCATATAATCGCAGGTGCCTAAACATAGGCCAGTAGTGCCTCAAGATCTAAGCCAGATCTCTCCCAGGTGCTCAGAGTCTCTTTTTCAACAGGATATCAAAGATCAATGCCCTAAGGCCAGCACCAGGCTTGGTTTGTTTCCTGTTCTTATTCCTATGAATAAGAACAATATGTAATTGTTTTTATTCAATCCACCCACTCTTTCTTGGTGAAACCTCTAGCAGCTTCAGGTTCAAAAAGCATTCACAGATGTTTTTCAGACTTCAATCATTCTTGAGGATCATTTCTCACTCCCTACCACTGCCCCATTTCACATGGTATCTGGCTCTACTCCCAGGCCATATATGTACCATGTTTTATTCCTATTTCTCACAGGAGTTAAACTATTTGCTGTCACTTTCTGTTTCCATCCCCAAATCCAGTGGGTTGCTTCAGCTTCAGAACCTATGCCCCACCCTGTGTTTCCTTTCTGTTTCTAGCTCACTGATGTGTTTATCCATTTTGTTACCCATTTCTCACCTCTCATCTTAATTGCCTGAAGTTTACGCAAGGGACAGGGAAAGTTATAGGAACTCATGTTGTCATCTACTGAAAATCCATAAAAATGCAAGTCTTTCAAAAAAAACATAGATGCCACTGTTCATGCATTTGGCATCACGTAAAACAAGAACCCAACTCAAATTTTCTCGAGTCATTTCAAGACTTCTATACGGACTCATCCAGCAGTTTAACATCATCAAGGACTAAAGTGTCTTCATTTCTCCTCTCCCACATGCAGCGTCAGAGTCAGTTTAAAGCTGGTTTTACCCCAGACCACAAGGTGGATGCCAGGAGTAAATGAGGCTGTATACTTATACACACACACACATATACATATATTTTAGTTCATCATATTAATCTTACAGAAGTACTTTTGTGTTTTAAGTATTATTTCTACTCCCTTTTACCTTGCTAAATTTTTTTAATTGCTTTTTTTTTGTCATTTTGGGGGTAACCTTGGTAATATTAAATTTGTAAATAACGTATTTTTTGATTCAGCTATTTTAGGCAACAGAAGCATCAGTCAGTCTCATAGGGAGCACTTCCCTACAAAGAAGTCCCCTTTCTGATAAGAAACCTAGGCTTTTCCACCTCACATTATTAACCAACCAGTCACCAGGTGCAGGCTAACCTGGGACTGGGCAATACCTTGGGCAAGGTGGCTTCCCAGTATAAGTGTTTGGGTTCAGTTGACTGTCTTGTTCCTTTAAGCTTAAGTGATTTAGGCAACTCACATTATGGAAAGGGACTTTACCCAGCTTGTATATTGGCATTGGTCCTCTAGAAAGCAGAACTAAGGCATGGAAGAAAGCGCTAATCCTTAGTACCTGACAGCTCAGGACAGAGGGATTGTGGGTAAAGCAAGCCAGGAGGCCAGGAAGAGGAAAGCGCTATCATGCTCTCTGTGTTAATGCACCGAACGCTGCCTCAACACATACCACAAAGAGACACAGCTGATGTGGTCCGTTCTGAGGCGGTGCTTGCTCCAGATGGGGGCTGATAATTTCCACAGAATAATCACATCTTGCAGCAGTCTGGGAAGGGGAAATAGAAACAGGTATATATTTACCTAGTTCCTTCCATCCTTTGTTCACCTTTGTTGAGACTCACCCCATAAGAAAACTAACTAGGTCTCAGATAAGTCCTTCTGGAGCGTCTATTGCTTGTGTCTTAGACCAGAATTGCACTATTTGGCATCTCAACAGCACCTCAAGAAACCAGAGTCCACATTTTGTTTTGCGGTATTTCATCTAAAACTGAAATTGTTGGACAATTCATCTCAAGTGAGCTATTAACCAACAGAAATAAGAAAGAGGCAGAGAAGGGAATCTCAGCTGGCACACAAAACTTGTGTTCTATGCAGTTTACTTTGCTCCTGAGTGGAGAAACCTTTTCCTTTATTCCCAAATCTGAAAGTTCAAGGGGTTTTCGAAGTTTTGGTATCCAGTGTGTATTTGCTAAAGGAATAGTGGCTCTTCTTTATTGGTTTATGGACATTTTCTTCTATACTTACTCTGCTACTTTTTTCTTTTTGTTTTTAGTAAAATGACCAGGTGTTGATTTTTTTGAATAGTCTTTATTTATGCCTGAAAATAGTCTTTTCCCTTGCATTTTCACCTTATTTCTAAATTATGTTGATATACTTTCTAATGCTAAAATTGTATTCTTGGGTTAGGGATTGCTTATGAGTAGCCTATTATTTTTTAAAACACATACTAAAATCAAGCTATTAATATTTTTATTTATGGTATTTATTCCTAAGTTAAGTTTGGTCCATGATTATAGTTTATTAGTTCCTTCCGTCAGTTGTTTGTAATGAGGTTATATGTGCCTTATAAGAGGTTTGGAGAACTTTCCAACTTGAGATTCTGGAATAATTTGTATAAAATAAGGATTATCTGTTCCTTGAAATAGTACTGAAACTTTTTGAACTCCATGCTTTTCAGGGATAGGGGAAATTTATTATCAATTCTACTTTTAAAAATAATTACTGGATTAATGACATTTTGAAGTTTTTTCTTGATATATAAAATTTTATTTTTATAAAATTTTTTCCATTTTATCTAAGTTTTCAAACTTATTGTCTTAGAGTTGCTCATAATGCTATTTTTTTTACATCTCAAGTGTATATATCTAGTTAAGTAATTTTTTCATTTCCAATGGAGTTTATTTTTTATGTATCTCCTTTTTTTAATTAATCAGGCTTGCCAGATATCTATTTATTAGCTCTTTCAAGAAATATTTTTGGCATAACTGGGGAAATTTTATTAGGACTATATATTAGATGATTTATAGAATTACTATTAATTAGTTTAGCCATAAAGATAGCACTTTTGATTATGTAAGAAAATATCTTCATGTTTAAGAGGTGTAAGCTGAAGTACTGAGTGATGGCAATTATAAATTATTGGGGAACAGGAGAAGAAGATGTGGGGGGAGAGGGAAAAGGAGAGGGAGAGAGACAGAACACAAGCAAATGGGATAAATGTTTAAAAGGTACAATGAAAATTTTAAATTGTTATGTAAGTATTGTATCTCAAGATAGCTAAGAAACTCCATGTGGAAAATGCCACTGGTATTATTTTATACTTATAAGTCATCCATAAAAGAATAAACTTTTAATATTAACTGATTCTTTACCACTAGGGTAATTTTTAGCTGTTAGTAAAACCCCCCAAATTCAATGATTTAAGTAGGATAGGGGGTCACTTCTCTCTCATGTAATAACATCCAGGGTTCTATAGTTTGGAGCCATTCTTATTGGTTCACTATCATTTCTATATTTTGCTTTATCATTTTTAATATCAACTATGTATATTGGACCATTGTTGCCTGGGCTTCAGAAATCATACTAATATCTTAAGAAAGTAGGAAAGAGGAAGAAGCAAATTTGAATATGCCCATTCCCCCTTAGAATCATTTCTTGAAGACAATTCTGTTTAGAACCCAGTGGCTAGCATTTAGTCATAGGACTGCTAAAACTTACAAGAAAGTTTGGTAAATGTGCTTTTATTCTCAGCTAAAATGATCTACTTCTGTTTTATTGACTATGCCAAAGCCTTTGACTGTGTAGATCACAACAAACTGTGGAAAGTTCTGAAAGAGATGGGAATACCAGGCCACCTGACTTGCTTCCTGAGAAATCTGTATGCAGGTCAAGAAGCAACAGTTAGAACTGGACATGGAACAACAGACTGGTTTCAAATTGGGAAAGGAGCACATCAAGGCTGTATATTGTCACCCTGCTTATTTAACTTATATGCAGAGTACATCATGAGAAATGCTGGGCTGGATGAAGCACATGCTGGAATCAAGATTGCCAGGAGAAATATCAATAACCTCAGATATGCAGATGTCACCCTTATGGCAAAAAGTGAAGAAGAACTAAAGAGCCTCTTGATGAACATGAAAGAGGAGAGTGAAAAAGTTAGCTTAAAATTCAAGATTCAGAAAACTAAGATTATGGCATCTGGTCCCATCACTTCACGGGAAATAGATGAGGAAACAGTGACAGACTTTATTTTTGGGGCTCCAAAATCACTGCAGATGGTGATTGCAGCCATGAAATTAAAAGACACTTACCCCTTGGAAGGAAAGTTATGACCAACCTAGACAGCATATTAAAAAGTAGGGACATTACTTTGCCAACAAAGGTCCATCTAGTCAAAGCTATGGTTTTTCCAGTAGTCATGTATGGATGTGAGAGTTGGACTATAAAGAAAGCTGAGCTCCAAAGAATTGATTTTGAACTGTGGTGTTTGAGAAGACTCTTGAGAGTCCCTTGGACTGCAAGGAGATCTAACCAGTCCATCCTAAGGGAAATCAGTCCTGAATATTCACTGGGAGGACTGATGCTGAAGCTGAAATTCCAATTCTTTGACCACCTGATGCGAAGAACTGACTCATGTGAAAAGACCCTGATGCTGGGAAAGATGGAAGGTGGGAGGAGAAGTGGATGGCAGAGGATGAGATGGTTGGATGGTATCACTGACTCAATGAACATGAGTTTGAGTAAAATCCAGGCATTGGTGATGGACAGGGAGGCCTGGCGTGCTGCAGTCCATAGGGTTGCAAAGAGTCAGACACGACTGAGCGACTGAACTGAACTGAAAACATATCTAGCCAGTAATCAGATTCCATTACTAAGGAAGATGAGAAATAACACTGGAGCAAAAACTAGCAGTTTGTCTCCCAGATTGTTGTGATAGCTATGTGAGATATGGTGAATATCTTTTACTTCTGGCTGTATGTTGTCATATTTCTGGCACTGATAGTAACAAATCAACTTGTTTTGGGAACTGAAGAGGAGGGAAGCTCTCCCCTGTTTTGACTTCCTGATCTTTCTGTGCACTTAGTGTGGTCTCTTTCCAATCCTTTGATTTTATTGGGTTGGTCAAAAAGTTCATTTGGGTTTTTCTATCACATCTAGAGGCCATATAAAATCCTTGCAGTCTTATAAATTACCAAACACTTGGTGATTACATATAGGAAGTTTTTTTATTTTCTACGATGGAATTCAGTTTCCTTCCATCTTTTCCTCTTTGCCTAATTTTATTGTTCATTTTATTTCTTTAATTGTTTTGTTTTCCTTTACAGAGAGTCCTTTTTAATCACCCTTGTATCCATTTTGCTCACTGCACCTGTGTAGGCTTCCTACATTGGGTGTTTATTCCATTATTACAGAACATCATAACACAAACTCCATTTGTGTTTATCCTGACTTTTTAGGTTCTGTCAAAATCAGTATTTGATTTTTTTCACCTTCCTAATAAAGAATTAAATGTTTTATGTCTGCTTTTGGTCAGTTTTATTTTTTTGCCCTTTCTAGGATAAAAGTGAATGATTTATGGAAAGGAAAAACATTGACTGCTATCTGAAAAGCTACTGTACTGTTCTTTTCAGATAAAATAAATTTTAGGTCAGACTCGCAGCTGCAGATTGAAAAATTTCCCCAAAGATTAATAAGGATTTAGCAGTGCAGAATTGCAGTGTGGTTTGCCTGTTTGTCATGGGTGTTTCCGTCAGCTTATGCCACCTGTTGGGATGCAAGTTTCCATTACCATCCTTGGTGCTACTTTTCTCTATTTCCCTTGTCCTCATTGATGAATGGCTGTAGTTAGAAAATAGTACTGCTATTAACTGCAGTTAATAGTTTGCAGTTTGACTAGCTGCAAAAAGATATTAGAGGCCCTGATAACTTTTTAAGGATGTTCCTTGGTGTTTTACAATAACTCTTGGATGCTATACTGTCTATATTTTTTAAAAGATTGTTCAGAGTCAATTCACAGGGCAAACTGAAAATCAATGATTATTTTTTAGCAGCTAAATCACAATCTGTGTAACATATACATTTTTCAAATGATTTTTATGTTTAATCTCATATTTCATATTTTCATAACCTTGTGTGTTATTGTTTCCATTTGACAGAGAAAATGGTGGCCAAAGAGGTTAAGTGATTTATCCATGGGCAGCTGTATTAGCTTCTACCTCTATTCCTGGTGTCAGAGCCCCATGTACTCTCTTTCATGTCCAGATTTGGACAACAAATAAGTCCCCCTACTTCTCTGGGACTGTATCCCAAGCCTCTTAACTTCCAGTTTATCTGTCTTGGGGATGAGATACAAGTACCTTTTGGTAATGGCTTCTCTAGCCTTAAAGTCATGATATTTAATACTCATGGGGATAGGAGAATTCTTATGGGCATAAATTTTTGTTTTCTGTAGGAGATTTTGAACAGCTTTCACCCAGTTTCTTCTGAAATAACACATGTCTTAAGGGGGCAATTTCATAAATGTGCTAAAAGTTAAGACTGATAAGAGGTTTGATATATATGAGTCAACATTGAATACGTTAAGCTCAGAATAGTAAGAACATACACTATAACTTAATTTTATATGTTTTGCAACTTTCACTTTCACTTGTGCTATTACAGATTGGATTTGAGGCACTGAGATGGGGATGCTGTGACTTGTTACAAAGAATGAGAACTAAACTTACTAATTTTGTTCATTGCTTTCACTCCAGCAACTAGCTCAATGCCTGATTTGGCATATAGTAGGCACTCAACAAATATTTGTTAAATGATTGAATGATTAAATGAATGCATCAAAAATGATTTTCTAGAGAGTTAATAATATAAAATTATTTGGGACATGGATGATTCCCAATGAAATGCAAAAGAATTATTATATAAATTAGATGACAACAAATGTGACCACTTTAACTTTAGTGAAATATCAGGTCTTGTAAATTTGTAAGAGTATCTGATATTAGAATCCCTGCTGGTAGAACCTATGTCAATCATCCCACCATATTAATTTCTGATGCTTTAAAAAATTGAAATGTGAAATAGCTATTTTATATTAGTATAGTTTGGACATTTGAATAAACAAGATAATTCAAATTGCCTATAAATGTTTATGATGCTTGTAAAACATGATACTTTAGTTGAAATTTTGTATGGGCAGTATATTTCTTTTTTTAAAGAATGCAAATAGCATGGGAATCTTCTATTAATAGTGTTTCTCATGATACCACAGCCAAAGGCATATGAAAAGAATTATCTTGAATAAGCATAAGATACTCACTAATAAAATTATTTTATTTAGAAGAGCACTGGAGATTATACTTTTAAAAATTGACTCTAAAAGTAAAAGAGAAAGTGAAACATCTGGTTTGACATTGGTGTGTGCATTCATGCTCAGTTGTGTCCAACTCTTTGAAACCCCATGGACTGTAGCTTGCCAGGCTCCTCTATCTGGGCAAGAATACTGGAGCAGGTTGCCATTTCCTACTTCAGGGGATCTTCCTGACTCAGGGATCAAATCTGCATCTCTTGCACTGACAGGTGCATTCTTCACCACTAGTGTCACCTGGGAAAGTGACATTGATGCGTGCTTTATCAACTGGGGTAGAAGTTCACTGTATGTGTAAGCTTGTCTAGTGCTCCTGTCTAAACAATAGAGAATAAAGACATGAATGTCAAAATGGCCTTCTTATATATTTTATTACTTTTTTGTTTCCCAACTGTCTTGTGTCTTGTTAAAGCACAGATATAATTTCATGTGCAGATGCTATTAGAAATGAGCACAAAGATGAGGTGCCAGTGGGTGTTTGTAAAGTCTTATCTCCATGCTGCAAATGTGCTTAGAGACTGTGCAAATGAAATTCTTCAGAAGCTTTCCAGGGTAGTTCTGCTATTGCTGCATGCCCAACTAAATGTTTCCTTTCCTATATCAGAAATTTTTGCGAAAACTTTTGGCTGCTATCTCTTTTCCAAAGCCTATGAATGTGTGGATTCAGTGACTGGAGCCACATATTTTAATTTGGGTAAATTTGATGAAAAAAGTATATGTTTTCCATAGAAATTTGTACCTACAATTTCACTAGTCCCACTCCAACATCCTCTTGGGCTAAGCTGCACTGGATCTAATACTTTTCACCATGTATTAATAAGGGAGGTCCTCTGAATATTACTGAAGGGAAAAACTCACTAAGAGCATGGAAGCCTTGTCCCCACTGAGTAAGCTGAACTGCTGGACTCCTATGCTGGGTTCACACGGACGTCTCAGGCTGGCATCTTGGTCTCAGACCTTTGTTGTTCCCAAAACTCCATGATTTGCTATATGAGGAAGTTTTTCACAGAGAAGAATCTTTCCAGTTGAGTAAGCAGAGCAAGAACAAAGGAACATGGTCTAGGATGACCCTTGTGCTTCTGAGGGATACACAGAAAGGATCTGTTGGAAAGTCATGGGACATGAGGTTGGATAAAACTATCAGAGGGCAGGAAAGCACAGCTCCTCTCACTGGACATATAGCTCTTTGTTTAGCACTGTCTGTATGCTTCAAGGATGTGTTCATTGTTCTATGGCCTACTTCTGGAAGACTAGCATCATCTTATACTTATGGAGTGCTTTAAAATAGAAATGGTTTTAAATATACAAATCTAGTAATAATTGCTATAATTTACAAGGATCTGACTGAATATGGAAAATATACCCTATATACAATAGTTCCCCTTATCTGTGGGGGATATGTTCTAAGACCACCAGTGGATGCCTGAAACTATGGATAGAACTGAACTCTATGTATACTATGCTTTTTCCTATTACATACCTATGATAAAGTTTAATTTATAAATTAGACATAGGAGCTTTCCTGGTGGCTCAGTGGTAAAGAATCTGCCTGCCAATGCAGGGGATACGGGTTCAATCCTTGGTCCAGGAAGATCCCACATACCATAGGAAAACTAAACCTGTGCACCACCACTACTGAAGCCCATGTACCTACAGCCTGTGCTCCACAACCAGAGAAGCCGCCACAGTGAGAAGCCCTAGCACTGCAACTAGAGAAAGCCTGCACACAGCAATGGAAGACCCAGCACAGCCAAAAAGTAAATAAATCTTAAAAAAGATAAATTAGGTGCAGTAAGAGACTACCAACGATAATCAATAGTAAAATAGAAAAATTAAAACAATATGCTGTAATAAAAGTTATGTGAATGTGGTCTTTCTCTCAAAATATCTCATAATATAATTTTAATGCCTTTTTATCTTAACTAAACACAGCCTGCATGGTGGCTGAACTTTCACATCCTGAGATGTGACAGCAAAACTAGTGTGAATTTCTTTCACCTTCACAGTTTCAGAGTTAGAAGATTTGTTCTTAACGTGGGTTTTAGCAACCTCAGCATATGATTTTTTTTTTTTCTTTCCTTATTAAGTTGAGAACTTTTACCTTTTCACTTAAGGAAGAACTTGGCTCCTCTTTGGCATATCTGAGTTGCCAGCATCACTACTCTTGAGCTTTGGGGCCATTATTAAGTAAAAGAAGTGTTAGCTGAACACAAGTGCTGAGACAGTTGCTCTGAGAACCAAAGTGGCTACTAAGTGAGTAACAGGGGGATGTGCAGGACAAAGGGGTGATTCATGTCCCCTTATGGAATGGAGCAGACAGCCTGAGAGTTCATTCTGTCACTCAGAATGATGTGAAATTTAAAACTTATGAATTATTTATGGAATTTTCCATTTAATATTTGTGGACCACAGCTAACCATGGTTAAATGAAACAGAAAAACAAGACTGCAGATCGGAGAGATGACTGCATTATCTAATAAAACCTTCAAAACAACTCTGTGAGTTAGGTAGTGGTACCATCTTCTGTTAGAGGGAGAAATGGAAATCTATTCAATATTCACAAAATCTCCTGTTTTTTTAAAGCATGTAACAGATCATTTGTTTAGCATGATGCAGTACTGCTGCTGCTGCTAAGTTACTTCAGTCGTGTCCGACTCTGTGCGACCCCATAGACAGCAGCCCACCAGGCTCCCCTGTCCCTGGGATTCTCCAGGCAAGAACACTAGAGTGGGTTACCATTTCCTTTTCCAATGCATGCATGCATGCTAAGTCGTTTCAGTCATGTCCGACTCTGTGCGACCCCATGGACACCAGCCCACCAGGCTCCTCTGTCCATGGAATTCTCTAGGCAAGCGTACTGAAGTGGGTTGCCATTTCCTTCTCCGCATGATGCAGTAAAGACTGGGCAAAGGTATGACATGAATATGGACTTCCAGCCTCTAAGTGCACTGCCTCCACTGATACATAGATGCAAATATATTCTTTTTTTTTTTTTTCTTGACTACTTTTTATAGATATTTATTTATTTATTTTCATTTATTTTTATTAGTTGGAGCTAATTATTTTACAATCTTGTAGTGGATATTTGCCATACATTGACAGGAATCAGCCATGGATTTACATGTGTTCCCCATCCCAATCTCCCCTCCCGCCTCCCTCCCCATCCCATCCCTCTGGGTCATCCCAGTGCACCAGCCCTGCGCACTTGTCTCATGCATCCAACCTGGGCTGGTGATCTGTTTCACCCTTGATAGTATACCTGTTTCAATGCTATTCTCTAAGAACATCCCACCCTCGCCTTCTCCCACAGAGTCCAAAAGTCTGTTCTGTACATCTGTGTCTCTTTTTCTGTTTTGCATATAGGGTTATCGTTACCATCTTTTAAAATTCCATATATATGCGTTAGTATACTGTATTGGTCTTTATCTTTCTGGCTTACTTCACTTTGTATAATGGGCTCCAGTTTCATCCATCTCATTAGAACTGATTCAAAGGAATTCTTTTTAATGGCTGAGTAATATTCCATTGTGTATATGTACCACAGCTTCCTTATCCATTCGTCTGCTGATGGGCATCTAGGTTGCTTCCATGTCCTGGCTATTATAAACAGTGCTGCGATGAACATTGGGGTGCATGTGTCTCTTTCAGATCTGGTTTCCTCGGTGTGTATGCCCAGAAGTGGGATTGCTGGGTCATATGGCAGTTCTATTTCCAGTTTTTTAAGAAATCTCCACACTGTTCTCCATAGTGGCTGTACTAGTTAGATGCAAACATATTCTGAGGATAAAAGCAGAAGGGCAAGTACAGGCTCTGGTTTTGGAGGACACAGACTTGAATGTCACGCATGCTGCTCCCTAACTGCAGACCTGTGTGAGCTAATTCATGTTCTCGAGTCCCAATTTGCTAAATTGTTAACATCTGAATAAGTGCAGCACTTCCTCAAAGGATTGCTGGAAAGATTAAGTCCTATAAACCATTTCAAGGGCCTGGCACACAGTAAGTGCTTAATAAATATGAGGTCTTCAACTTCACTATTACCTTTATTGTTACTTTTATCTAAGGATAACTCTAATTCAAGATGAAGTAAATCCATTTAAGAATGACTCATAAAGGGTCTGGAAAAGGTGGTTGCATCTTTTCAAGTCCTTAGGAATAATTTATTAAGTTTTAATTGTCCCTTTCAACAGCAGTAGCTTTGCTAATATGTTCTTTTAAAAATAGAATTAGATCACATTTGGTGTAAGCTAAAACACCTATGCCTTTCTCATCTTATCCAATTCATCTCTGAAATTTAATTTTCAGATGAAAAATTTGGAGATCTTCTTAAATATGCATTATAAACAGTGGTAGCCCATGATTTGGATATTTGTGTTGGTTAAACTCAGATTTACTAAGTAGGCTGTGAAGTAAACACATGGAAAATATGCTTAAGTAAAATGGTCCAACTGCTCTTGAAGTCTATTGAGATACATAGCTGCTGAGGAACTATCAAGAAGACAGCGTCAGTTTTCAAAAAAGAATGTTTCTTCTCTTCTAAGAAAATGCAGTATGTTATCATTATAAAACAACTGGAAAAATAAAAAGGAAGGAAAATGTGTGTATGTACACATGTCTGTGTTGTATTAGTATAACAAATTCAATCTCATTAACTGGAGTGTGCAAAGCAGTTTAGAATTTATTCCTTTATAACTGCCCTTGTTTGCTGCATGAGTTCCCTTCCATCCTACAGTGGGGTGGGTAAAAGAAAGAAAATAACTGTATTTAGTCCAAATTTATAATCTGTGTTCTTTCCAATAATTTAAACTGCCTTTCAAAGAAAATGAGTTTCTGCTTGGATGACTCAGGCAAATGATTATTCTCATGCTTGCCTTTTCAAAGATCATTCCTAGTAGTAGTCTGGGGGAGGGAGGTGATTTAGATGATATGACTTTGTGAAAACGGAAGAGGTGGGTTCCTTGGATCAGTGTTAGCTGGCTCATTTTGTGTGGCTGCCATGGAATGACCAAGCAGAACTGATCTCTCCTTGGTGACTTCTGTGATATGGCTGGTTCCATCTGACTTTTTGAGGAGATACGATGAAACTACACACTGCGGTGAACAGTCACCATTATTTGCCTCTGGTTTTGATTTTCTCATATCTTGAGAGGCCTTTGCCTGAAACTAGGACTCTTCTGGCCTGCCTCTCCTTTTAGTTCCTCCATATCCTCTAACAGATTTGGGTACACAACTGAGTCTCTGGCATGTGTATTCAGGTTGAGGGAATCGGGAGTTGTAGAACTGCCTCTTGTCCATCTGCTGCTATACCATGGGGAGCAGAGGCAGTGAGACATGACTTCTCATAGTCTTTTACTCCTTCTGTCTGCCTCGTCTTTGCAGAATTCAACTGGGATCAAAAGGATATGCTTTTTTTCTTTTTTTCATATGGTGTTCTTTTTTCTCTTAGTTTCTCTGATCTAGTTTCATCTTATCTAAGTCCTAAATCTCCTTTTTCCTAAATCTAGACTCAAAAGTAAATTAATAGATAGGGTACAGGGAGCAAAAAAACTGTTTATTGATAAAGGGACAGGAAGTATTTAAAAATATCTTACCTGATCTCTGTCTTTTATTTCTCTCCTAGGAATGAATCTAAAAAGATGTATATAATGCATATATATATAATTGCATATTACATATAATTATATATATATATATATAATGGTATATATATATAATTGTTTTATAAATAAATCTAGAGAGATTTCATGTTTCTGAATTCTGAAAATGATGAGATTTGGGGACAGAGTTCTATTTCACATCATTCCAAAAGAGAGAAAGAGAATTTTCTATTGACCAAAGAATTCCATGTAAAACCCAGGCTTAATATGTTAATTATGTGATTTCTTAATGGCAGTGGAATTTCTAGGAAATATATCTTATATCACACAGGAATTATAACATATTTGATTGCTAAAAATTCATGTATCCTAAAACATCACTAAAAATTGAGACAAAGTGGCAAACTACTGTTGTAAAATCTTTGCCAAAAGGTTATTTTCAAAAATCTTATACAAAATCTTGATCAATAAAAGCCCCAAACCCTATGGAATACAAGTAACAGTCACAATTAAGGAATTAACAAGACACAAGACACAAAGAACTCAATGAATTTATGAAATCTTGTTCAATCTCACTAAGATCCAAATAAAATTCTATTCATTCCAAGATATTTTAGATTCCATTAGGTCAAACGGGCAGTTTTCTCTAATTCTGTGCTATCATTCTCTGCTGATGGGTGTGAACTTTCCTATATAGCAGCACGGCAATGTGTTAGCTATCTAACCACACATAACCTTGTCACTAATAATTCCACTTCTACAAATTTTACCTAAGGAAATCATTGGAAATGTGTGCAAACATATTTTTCCATTTCTATTTCTTACAGAATTTGAAAATAACTTCAAACTAGAAATATCCAAATTATCAAATATTCAGATTGATTAAATAAAGAAATATGGGGGGAGGAGCCAAGATGGTGGAGGAATAGGACTGGGAGATCATTTTCTCCCCTACAAATTCATCGAAAGAACAATTGAACGCAGAGCAAACTTCACAAAACAACTTCTGATCGCTAGCTGAGGACATCAGGTGCCCAGAAAAACAGCCTATTGTCTTTGAGAGGAGGTAGGACAAAATATAAAGGATAAAAAGAGAGACAAAAGAGATAGGGACGGAGACCCGTGCCAGGAAGGGAGTCTTAATAGAGGAAGTTTCCAAACACCAGGAAACCCTCGCACTGGCGGGCCTGGGGGAAGTTTTTGAATCTCAGAGGGCAAATTAACTGGGAGGAAAAATAAATAAAACCCACAGATTACATGCCTAAAAGCAACTCCCAGCAGAAAAGTACCCCAGACGCCCACATCCGCCACCAGCAAGTGGGGGCAGAACGGAGAGGAGCGGGAGGCATTGCTTAGGGTAAGGACCGGGCCTGAGTGCCCTGAGGGCAATTGGAGGGAGTTTTTGTGAGTTACCAACTTAAACCGTGAGATAGCAAAAGAGAGAGAAAATTAACCGGCCCGAACACACTGCCAGCAGTTCGCAGAACAAAGGGACCGAGCAAGTCCAGAGAAGAGCTCGCAGGCTGCATACTGGCCCAGCCCTGCCAGAGGCAGGAGGCAGAGGGGAGGGGAAAGGGGCAGGCTCGGCCCCCAAGGAGTGCATCCCCTACCACACTGCAAACAGGCCTCCAGTTTCTAACCAAAGACTTCCTGAGATTCTGGATGGTGGACATCCGCCGGGAGGGTCGCAGCTAAACACAGGGTGCACACACCCAACCGACGTGAGCAGGGACTGGGGCTGCGGCCACGGAGGGGAGAAGGCACACGCACCTGACTGGCAGGGCGGAAACTGAGACTGGGACCGCGGAGGGGAGAAGGCGCGCTGCACCCAGGGAGAGTGCGCCTGTCAAGCCCCTGGCTGCCTGAGCTGTGTGGGTCGGGGAAGGCACGGAGCATAGGTGCAGCCAAGTCCACGCTTTTGTGGAACACCCGAGGGCTGGAACTGCGCGCAGTGCAGGGCACGTTCCATATAGAGCAGCCGGGAGCCTGAGCAGCATAGATGGGGAAAGCAGCGCCCCTCCCTCCCCGCAATGCGATGGAACTAGCGAACCTGAACAAGAGACCACCTCCGCCAGCCCTTGTCAGGGTGGAAATTAGGCACTGAAGAGACCAGCAAACAGAAGCCAAATAAACAAAGGGAACCGCTTCAGAAGGGACGGGTGCAACAGATTAAAATCCCTGTAGATAACACCGACTACACCGGAAGGGGCCTATAGATATCGAGAAGTGTAAGCTGGAACGAGGAGCTATCTGAAACTGAACCAAACCCACACTGACCACAACAGCTCCAGAGAAATTCCTAGGTATATTTTTACTTTTTTTTCCTTTTCTTTTCTTTTTTCTCTTTTATTTTCTTTTAAAATTCCCTTTTATTCCCCCATTATTCCTTAACTTTCATTTTCGTAGATTTTTATGATTTTTTTAATTAGGAAAAATTTTTTTTCTTGTTTCTTTTTCTTTTCCTTTTCTCTTATTTTCTTTTAAAGTCCTCTATTACTCCTCTACTACTCCTTAATTTTCATTTTCATTTCACTATAACCTTGCCAAAAAAAAAAAAAAAAAGAGAAGCCCTATTTTTAAATCGAACTTCATATACATTTCTAAAATTTTTTTGTTTTTGTTTTTAATATTGTATTATTAAGAGTCTAACCTCTACTCTAGATTTTTAATCTTTGTTTTTCAGTATGTGATATAAATTTTGGACATTTAAGAATCCAATATTCAGTTCCCATTTTTATTCAGGAGTGTGTTGATTATTCTCTCCCACTTTTGACTCTCCATTTTCTACCTCAGAACACCTCTATTTCCTCCTTTCCCCTTCTCTTCCCAATCCAGTTCTGTGAATCTTTGTGGGTGTCTGGGCTACGGAGAACACTCTGGGAACAGACAACTGTGTAGATCTGTCTCTCTCCTCTTGAGTCCCCCTTTTTCTCCTCCTGCTCATCTCTATCTCCCTCCTCCCTCTCCTCTTTTTTCATGTAACTCTGTGAACCTCTCTGGGGTCCCTCACAGGGAGAATCTTCTCACCATGTAACAGAAGTTTTATAATCAGTGCTGTAAGTTGAGAAGTTCTTGAGTACTACTGGAAGAATAAACTGAAATCCAGAGGCAGAGACTTAAGCCCCAAAAACTGAGAACACCAGAAAAACTCCTGACTACATGGAACACTAAGTATAAGAAGCACCATCCAAAAGCTCCATACCCTACACTTGAAACCAAACCCACCACCCAAAGAGCTCAATAAGTTCAGAGCAAGACATTACCACGCAAATTCTCCAGCAATGCGGAACCATAGCCTGAGCGTAAACATACAGGCTGCCAAAAGCACACCTAACACATGTAGACCATCTCCAAACTCATTAATGGGCACTCCATTGCACTCCAGAGAGAAAAAAATCCAGTTCCACGCACCAGAACACCGACGCAACCTTCCCTAACCAGGAAAGCTTGACAAGCCAATTGTCCAACCCCACCCACTGGGTGAAACCTCCACAATGAAAAGGAACCACAGAACACCAGAATACACAAAGCCCACTCCAGACACAGCAATCTAAACAAGATGAAAAGGCAGAGAAATACCCAACAGGTAAAGGAACATGAAAAATGCCCACCAAGTCAAACAAAAGAGGAGGAGATAGGGAATCTACCTGAAAAAGAATTTAGAATAATGATAATAAAAATGACCCAAAATCTTTAAAACAACATGGAGTTACAGATAAATAGCCTGGAGACAAAGATTGAGAAAATGCAAGAAATGTTTAATAAAGACCTAGAAGAAATAAAAAAGAGTCAATTAAAAATGAATAATGCAATAAATGAGATCAAAAACACTCCAGAGGGAACCAAGAGTAGAATAACGGAGACAGAAGATAGGATAAGTGAGGTAGGAGATAAAATGGTGGAAATAAATGAAGCAGAGAGGAAAAAAGAAAAAAGAATCAAAAGAAATGAGGACAACCTCAGGGACCTCTGGGACAATGTGAAATGACCCAACATTCAAATCATAGGAGTCCCAGAAGAAGACAAAAAGAAAGGCCATGAGAAGATACTCGAGGAGATAATAGCTGAAAACTTCCCTAAAATGGGGAAGGAAATAGCCACTCAAATCCAAGAAACCCAGAGAGTCCCAAACAGGATAAACCCAAGGCGAAACACCCCAAGACACATATTAATCAAATTAACAAAGATCAAACACAAAGAACAAATATTAAAAGCAGCAAGGGAGAAACAACAAATAACACACAAAGGGATTCCCATAAAGATAACAGCTGATCTATCAATAGAAACCCTCCAGGCCAGAAGGGAATGGCAGGACATACTGAAAGTAATGAAAGAGAATAACCTACAACCTAGATTACTGTACCCAGCAAGGCTCTCATTCAGATATGAAGGAGAATTCAAAAGCTTTACAGACAAGCAAAAGCTGAGAGAATTCGGCACCACCAAACCAGCTCTTCAACAAATGCTAAAGGATCTTCTCTAGACAGGAAACACAGAATGGTTGTATAAATCCAAAACAACAAAGTTAAATGGCAACGGGACCATACCTATCAATAATTACCTTAAATGTAAATGGGTTGAAGCCCCAACCAAAAGACAAAGACTGGTTGGATGGATACAAAAACAAGACCCCTATATATGCTGTCTACAAGAGATCCACCTCAAAACAAGAGACACATACAGACTAAAAGTGAAGGGCTGGGAAAAAATATTTCATGCAAACGGAGACCAAAAGAAAGCAGGAGTCGCAATACTCATATCAGATAAAATAGACTTTAAAATAAAGGCTGTGAAAAGAGACAAAGAAGGACACTACAAATGATCAAAGGATCAATCCAAGAAGAGGATATAACTATTATAAATATATATTCACCCAACAAGGGAGGGAAGCATGCAAATATTTTGTAAGGGTAAATGCTAATGATATGAAAAGGAATTAAACAGTTAAACACCATAATATGGGAGACTTATAATACCCACTTCACAACGTATGGATAGATCAAAACTAAACAGAAAAATTCAACAAGGGAAACAACCAAACTTTAAATGACACAATGGAACCAGCTTAGGACCTAAATGATATCTATAGGACATTTCACCCCCCCCCCCCCCCCCCCAAAACAATCAAAACTTCACCATTTCTTCAAGTGGCACACAAGAACCTTCTCCAAAATAATCACATCCTGGGCCATAAATCTAGTCTTTGGTAAATTCAAAAAAAATTGAAATCATTCCCAGTCATCTTTTCTGACACAGTGCAGTAAATTAGATCTCAATTACAGGAAAAAAATTGTTAAAAATTCAAACATATGGAGGCTAAATAACACGCTTCTGAATAACAAACAAATCATAGAAGAAATCAAAAAAGAAATCAAAATATGTATAGAAATGAATGAAAATGAAAACACAGCAACCCCAAACCTATGGGACACTGTAAAAGCAGTGCTAAGGGGAAGGTTCATAGCATTACAGGCTTACCTCAAGAAACAAGAAAAAAGTCAAATAAATAATCTAACTCTACACCTAAGGCAACTAGAGAAGGAAGAAATGAAGAACCCCAGGGTTATTAGAAGGAAAGAAATCTTAAAAATTAGGGCAGAAATAAATTCGAAAGAAACTAAAGAGACCATAGCAAAAATCAACAAAGCCAAAAGCTGGTTTTTTGAAAAAATAAACAAAATTGACAAACCATTAGCAAGACTCATTAAGAAACAAAGGGAGAAGAACCAAATTAACAAAATTAGAAATGAAAATGGAGATATCACAACAGACAACACTGAAATACAAAGGATCATAAGAGACTACTACCACCAGCTCTATGCCAATAAAATGGACAACTTGGATGAAATGGACAAATTCTTAGAAAAGTATAACTTTCCAAAACTGAACCAGAAAGAAATAGAAGATCTTAACAGACCCGTCACAAGCAAGGAAATCAAAACTGTAATCAGAAATCTTCCAGCAAACAAAAGCCCAGGACCAGATGGCTTCACAGATGAATTCTACCAAAAATTTAGAGAAGAGCTAACACCTATCTTACTCAAACTCTTCCAGAAAATTGCAGAAGAAGGTAAACTTCCAACCTCATTCTATGAGGCCAGCATCACTCTAATTCCAAAACCAGATAAAGATGCCACAAAAAAAGAAAACTACAGGCCAATATCACTGATGAACATAGATGCAAAAATCCTTAACAAAATTCTAGCAAACAGAATCCAACAACATATTAAAAAATCATACACCATGACCAAGTGGGCTTTATCCCAGGAATGCAAGGATTCTTTAATATTCGCAAATCAATCAATTAATACACCACATTAACAAATTGAAGATTAAAAACCATATGATTCATCCTCATAAGATGCAGAGAAAGCCTTTGACAAAATTCAACGATCCCATTTAGATTAAAACTTCTCAAGAAAGCCAGGAATAGAAGAGACATACCTCAACATAATAAAGCTATATATGAACAAACCCACAAGGCATAGCATTACCCTCAATGGGAAAAATTGGAAAGCATTTCCCTGAAATCAGGAACCAAGACAAGGTGCCCACTCTCACCAACTTACTATTAACATAGTTTTGAAGGTTTTTGCCCAGCAATCAGAGCAGAAAAAGAAGTAAAAGGGAATCCAGATAGGAAAAGAAGAAAGTGAAAACATCTCGCTGTTTGCAGATGACATGATTCCTCTACATAGAAGAAACCCTAAAGACTCTACCAGAAAATCACTAGAACTAATCAATGAATATAGTAAAGTTGCAGGATATAAAATTAACACACAGAAATCCCTTGCATTCCTATATACTAACAATGAAAAAAAAGAAAGAGAAATTAAGGAAACAATACCATTCACCATTGCAACAAAAAGAATAAAATACTTAGGAGTATATCTACCTAAAGAAACAAAAGACCTATACATAGAAAACTATAAAACACTGATGAAAGAAATCAAAGAGGACACAAACAGATGGAGAAACATACCATGTTCATGGATTGGAAGAATCAATATTGTCAAAATGGCTATTCTACCCAAAGCAATCTATAGATTCAATGCAATCCCTATAAAGCTACCAACGGTATTTTTCACAGAACTAGACAAATAATTTCACAATTTGTATGGAAATACAAGAAACCTCGAATAGCCAAAGTAATCTTGAGAAAGAAGAATGGAACTGGAGGAATCAACCTGCCTGACTTCAGACTCTACTACAAAGCCACAGTCATCAAGACAGTATGGTACTGGCACAAAGACAGAAATATAGATCAATGGAACAGAAAAGAAAGCCCAGAGATAAATCCACGAACCTATGGACACCTTATCTTCGACAAAGGAGGCAAGGATATACAATGGAAAAAAGACAACCTCTTTAACAAGTGGTGCTGGGAAAACTGGTCAACCACTTGTAAAAGAATGAAACTAGAACACTGTCTAACACCATACACAAAAATAAACTCAAAATGGCTACATGTAAGACCAGAAACTATAAAACTCCTAGAGGAGAACATAGGCAAAACACTCTCCGACATAAATCACAGCAGGATCCTCTATGACCCACCTCCCAGAATACTGGAAATAAAAGCAAAAATAAACAAATGGGACCTAATTAAAAGTAAAAGCTTTTGCACAACAAAGGAAACTATAAACAAGGTGAAAAGACAGTCTTCAGAAGGAGAGAAAATAATAGCAAATGAAGCAACAGACAAAGGATTAATCTCAAACATATACCAGCAACTCCTGAAGCTCAATTCCAGAAAAATAAATGACCCAATCAAAAAATGGGCCAAAGAACTAAACAGATATTTCTCCAAAGAAGACATACAGATGACTAACAAGATCATGAAAAGATGCTCAACATCACTCATTATCAGAGAAATGCAAATCAAAACCACAATGAGGTACCATTACTTGCCAGTCAGCATGGCTGCTATCCAGCAGTCTACAAGCAATAAATGCTGGAGAGGGTGTGGAGAAAAGGGAACCCTCTTACACTGTTGGTGGGAATGCAAACTAGTACAGCCACTATGGAAAACAGTGTGGAGATTTCTTAAAAAACTGGAAATAGAACTGCCATATGACCCAGCAATACCACTTCTGGGCATACACACTGAGGAAACCAGATCTGAAAGAGACACGTGCACCCCAATGTTCATCGCAGCACTGTTTATAATAGCCAGGACATGGAAGCAACCTAGATGCCCATCAGCAGATGAATGGATAAGGAAGCTGTGGTACATATACACCATGGAATATTACTCAGCCATTAAAAAGAATTCCTTTGAATCAGTTCTAATGAGATGGATGAAACTGGAGCCCATTATACAGAGTGAAGTAAGCCAGAAAGATAAAGAACATTACAGCATACTAACACATATATATGGAATTTAGAAAGATGGTAACGATAACCCTATATGCAAAACAGAAAAGGAGACACAGATGTACAGAACAGACTTTTGGACTCTGTGGGAGAAGGCGAGGGTGGGATGTTTTGAGAAAACAGCATCAAAACATGTGTATTATCTATGGTGAAAGAGATCACCAGCCCAGGTTGGATGCATGAAACAAGTGCTCGGGCCTGGTGCACTGGGAAGACCCAGAGGGATTGGGTAGAGAGGGAAGTGGGAGGGGCGATCAGGATGGGGAATATATGTAACTCCATGGCTGATTCATGTCAATGTATGACAAAACCGACTACAATATTGTAAAGTAATTAGCCTCCAAATAATAAAAATAAATGAAAAAAAAAAAAAAAAAAAGAAATATATCCATATAGTGGAACACCATGCAGACATTAAAAATGCTGTTGTAGGGCTTCTCTGGTGGGCTGGTGGTTAAGAATCTGCCTTGCAGTTCAGGGGACACTCATTTGGTTCCTGGCCTGAGATGATTCCACAGGCCACAGAGCAGCTAAGCCCATGTGCCACAACTACTGAGCCTGAGCTCTAGAGCCAGCAAGCCACAATGACTGATCTCAAGTGCTGCAACTACTGAAGCCGCGCACGTAGAGCTGATGGTCAGCAACCAGAGAAGCCACCGCAATGAGAATCCCACACACTGCAACTAGAAAAAAGCTCTTGTGCAGCAACAAAGACCCAGCACAGTCAAAACGAATGTTGCTGTAGAGATGCCAACATTATAACAATACATTGTTTGTGTGTGTGTGTGTATTTGTATATATGTGCTATATCCTAGATGATAAAATGGCACCCTGTTACGCCCCTCTTGATTTGTCTGCCAAAGCTGGCTTTTCCTGTGAGTATGCTGAAAGTCACATGCAAGCACAATCACATCAGTCTTTTTTTTATTAATGTTTAGCTTTATTAGAATTTCCCGGGACTGGAATTCGAAGCTGCCTGTAACTGCTACTTCTAACCACCTCACTGGTTCCAGCTCGCAGCTCAGCTCACACCTCTGCCTGCAGTGAAGGCTTTAGGAGCAGTTTCTGTGAAGCTGGTGGCTAGGGCTTCGCTTGGGTCCCTCCACACTTGCCATTCTAATAGAGAGCCTGGCCCGGCCTTCATAATCTCATAACTTGCTACCCTCTCAGTAAACTTACTTCAGCAGTCAGAGCTAGGCAGCCTGCCTTGGACATGTTGGAGGAGAGAGAAGCTGTGTATGAGGCAAACAAATGTCTCTTAGGCAGATAATTATGTTGTCTTTTCGTCCCAGCAAAGATAAGGGCCAGAAAGTGTGTTCTTGAAGCTGAGCAGTTTGAATGTTGACATCGCTACACAAGCTTCATTAAATGAACTATGTTTAACACTACAGAAGCTTCAGGGATCTTTATATTTAGTGAGAATTAAAGGACGTACCTTGACCACAGTATTTCTTTACTTAAAACAAAAGGAATTTAAAAATATAAGTCTATACCATTAAAATATCAATATAGAAATGATTCTGCATGTACTATTAGTGAAAGTGTAGTCACTCAGTCGTGTCCGACTCTTTGTGATCCCATGGACTGTAGCCCGCCAGGCCCCTCTGTCAATGGAATTCTCTAGGCAAGAATACGAGAGTGGGTTGCCATTCCCTTCTCCAGGGGATCTTCCCAACCCAGGGATCGAACCTGGGTCTGCCGCATTGCAGGCAGATTCTTTATCATCTGCACCACCAGGGAAGCACATGTACTACTAGGAATGTACTTAAAAATTCTGACTTATGTCGTGTCATCATCTCTTGTAGCCACTACTTTCCAGACATAATGACATAAAAGTATGCAAATTGAGCAAATCCTGAAAGTTACAAAATCTCTAACAGGAGTTTTTGTCCACCTTCTGCATGATGCTTTTAAATCACAGATTAGTTGGTAATTTTAAGAAGTGGTATAAAATAGTTTAATCAGTAGAGCACTAGTTGTCTTTTAATTGGTGACTCATCATAATTTGATTTTTTACATGTAAGGGACATTTCAGATTAAGAACATACTTATTGCTTTGCACATGACATA
The DNA here is from genome assembly GCF_019320065.1 of Cervus canadensis. Classification (NCBI taxonomy): domain Eukaryota; kingdom Metazoa; phylum Chordata; class Mammalia; order Artiodactyla; family Cervidae; genus Cervus; species Cervus canadensis. The sequence goes on along the minus strand of NC_057393.1, from coordinate 53,415,263 downwards.
ACCCATAAGGGATTAATATCCAACATATGTAAACAGCTCATATTATCTCAAAATCAAAACAGCCCAATTAAAAATGGGCAGAAAAACTAACATTTTTCTGAAGAGAGCATGCAGATGGCCAGCAGGCACATGAAAAGATGCTCAATATCACTAATAATCAGGGAAATGCAAATCAAAACTAATACAGTGTGATACCACCTCATACCTGTCAGAATGGCTATCATCAAAAAGAACACAAACAACAAATATTGGCAAGGATGTGGAGAAAAAGGAACCCTTGTACACTGTTGGTGGGAATGTAAACTGGTGCAGCCACTGTGGAAAATAGCATGGATGTTTCTTAAAAAACTAAAAATAGAACTACCAAATGACACAGCAATTCCATTCCTAAGTATATATCTGAAAAAACAAACACAGTAATTAAAAAAGATTCAAGAACCCCAATGTTCATGACAGTATTGTTTACAGTTGTCAAGATACGGAAGCAACCAAAGTGTTCATCAACAGATGAATGGATAAAGTAGAGATAACACACACACACATGCACACATGCATGCACACACACACATGCACACACACGTGTGCACACACACACACATGCACACACAATGGAATACCACTCAGCCATAAAAAGAATGAAGTTTTGCCATTTGAGCAACAAGGATGGGCTTGAAGGGCATTATAGTTGGAGGGCATAAGTTAAATAAGTTAGACAGAGAAAGACAAATACTGTGTGATATCACTTAAGAGTGGAATCGAAACAAACATAACAAACTAGTGACTATAACAAGAGAGCAGTCTCATAGATATAGAGAACAAACTAGTAGTTACCGGTGGGGAGAGGGAAGGAGGGAAGGAGTGGCAATAAAGGGATAGGGGATTAAGAGGTACAAATTATTAGGTATAAAATAAGCTACAGAGATATGTTATACCACACAGGGAATATAGTCAATATGTTATAATAACTATAAATGGGATATAATCTTTAAAATTTTGAATCATGATATTGTACACCTGTAACATGCAGTATTATACAGCAAATATACTTCAATGAAAAATAATGTATTTGTTGCAAGCACATACTTGTGTGTTTAAATTATTTGTCTTTCAAGACAAATGTGTGAGTTCATCCTGCTGTTATCAAGATTTACCAGTACTGAAAATAATGTGATAGGGCAATTTGCAATGATGCTTCTATTTCTTTCTGTCGGTGCTACTCAGAGGCAGAGTAATGAAGCCTTGTTTATTAAACAAAAAGTTGAAGGAAGTTGGGTCATGGTTTGAATGTATAATACAGAAGTTCACAATTTTGGACAATTCAGTAGGACCTCATTTTTCTCATTATTTTCTTGTTTGCTCAGTGACAGGCTGGAAGAAGAATTAATGAGAAATTTTATCAGAAGTGTTCCATAATGTTCGTATTAAATTAGATGCCACTTAAATTTGGAATATGTTTTCCAGTTATTGTTTTTATTATTATTGACTGTGAAAATGATGAAACATAGCATCCTTGAATTATGGATGTACATATTTTACTTCAGCTTTTTAATAAAAATGCTTGAGCATCTGTTAGGCACCCAACATTCTTTATGTGCTCTAGATAGAGCATGCTATATATAGAGTGATGAATTAGGCATAGTTTCTGTTTTAAAGAGACTTGTCATCCAGGAGACAGGACCTTAGAGATTTTACTAGTCCACAGTATAGATGAGGAAATTACTCTGATTCCCTTACTAAACTAGAAGTCAACAAGACTGTTCCCTGTTCATGTCTGTCTCTGAGAGGAGGGATGTTAGAGCGTGGTGGAGAGTGACTGCTTCATCAGGCTGGTCACAGAGCAAATGACCCACTTACAATTCAAGACTATCTTGAGTATTCTTGACCACTCATTCTTATCAAAGATTCCAGCATAATTTCTGGAGAGAAAGGACAGTATTGTAAAATGAGAATAGATTGAGGAATCAAAGACAGCTTCACATCCTTATTCTGTACTGTATGAATATTTTATGGTTGGGACAAATGACTAATGTTTTTAAGCCTCAGTTTTCTCATCTGTACAATGGATATATGCAAAGAGGTTGAGATAAAATCATAAGCAAAAAGCAACATCCTAGTTCCTTATTCCTAGTAGGTGTTCAAGGAGAGTAGCTTTTGTTTCTTAGGATGAGGGCTAGGAACAGGATAATGTTTGGGTAAGGGGAGTTTAAGAAAGCCATACTTTCAATGGAAAGAAGAGAATTCAAGACTATCAGGTTCTCTATATGTAAGGTTATGTGGTCAAAGACCATAGATCGGAGATGAGAACTCCAAAAACATGGATAGTATGGATTGCCAGAACCTTTATCATTTCCCTGCATAGGTTTTCTACATTTTCTCTTCACATTCTTCTCTCTCTTTTCTCAGACAGAATAGCAATGGATGTGTTGAATAATCAAATTCTATCAGTAAAGAACCTGCTTGCCAATGCAGGAGATGTAAGAGATGTAGGTTCGATCCCTGGGTCAAGAAGATCCCCTGGAGAAGGACATGGCAATCCTCTCCAATTTTCTTGCCTGGAGAATCTCATGGACAGAGGAGCCTGGCGGGCTACAGTCTATGGGGTTGCAAGGAGTTAGACATGACTGAAGTGCCTTAGTATATAGAACACATGCATTTATACTCCAGAACAAGGAAGGAGGGAGAGTTGGTGGAGACGGAAGACTAAAAGGCAGGAGGATTTAAGACAGAATAAAGGCAAAGGTAATTACAGAGAGAGAGGAAGACCTGAGGCACAGAGGAGAAAGTGCATGGAGTGAGAAGATGTGACTCGTGATTAGATCAGGAAGCTCTGGTTTTCAAACAATGGCCTGGGAGCAGTGTGAGATGGAGGGGTTAGAGGTAGAAGCTGGAAACTTCTCTTAGAGGCTTGACTCCACTGGAGATGTCTCTACTCCTGCATTCCTGAGGAAGCTGAAGGGAATTTGGTTTCCCTTCTGGAAGTGAAATTTTAATAATCAGGAAAAACCACACTTTGCAGGCAGAGAAGTTGTAGAAGTGAAAGTAGCCACCAGACTGAAGCTGTCAGCAGGGCTGTAGTGTCAGCCTGAGGTTTAAAAGTTTTCATCCCAATAAATGGAATTCTAATCATTCCGCATTAGTATAAGCACAAGAACTCTGCTAAGTTTAATAAATGTCCTTATTTTCATCTTTGACATAATATGTGAATAACATTTATAATTTCTACTAATCGCCTTAATGTCCAGAGATGTCTCCAAGAGAAGTCCTCACTCAGCATGCTAAATGGATTATGATGATCGCCTTATTTGGATTAGTAATTGATTCAGATGAAAGGGAATAGAAGACTAAATTAGAAGTTGTTAATTGGCCCATTGTGACTTAGGAGAGGAAAAACCTTACACTTTAAATTGTTGCCTATTTGACTGTAGGAGGAGATTTAATATCTCTAAAATGGAAAAAAAAATAACACTCAATGTAGTCTATTTTAAGTGGAAACATTAAGAACTGTTTCCCTGGCTTTTTGTCTTCTTTTTAAATGTAGATACCTTTCTTGTCTCAAATTTCTAATCAGATACAGATATATCATTATTATACTGAATCACGTATCCATGGATCCTGACACTCGACATACTACTCCTTATCCTTCTGATGTTCTTAGCTTGACCTAAAGAAGTAAGCCTGTCACAGTTAGTAGAAGGAAGGGAAGGAGTGTTGTGCAGTGGTTAAAGTTCTGGTCAGAGGTTCAAGACTGGGTAGCTATAGCAATTCTGAACCACTTTTTTATTTGCTATGTGATCTTACGTAAGTTATTAAGTCTCTTTCAGCTGCTTATCCATGGATAAACTTAGATAAAGTGAAGTGATATTATTCCATCAGATAACGTTTGTAAAATACTTTTCACATTACCTGGTACTTGGTAAACACAAATGTTTTGTGTCATTATTAGCAATCTTGATGGTGATAATTATAATAATTGTAAAAGGTTATTTGTGTGAACTCTAGCAAAGAAAGCAAACAACCCAATTAAAAAATGGGCAAGATATCTGAACAGACACTTCAACAAAGAAGATATGTGGATGGGAAATAAACATATGGAAAGATGCTCAATATCATATGTCATCAGTGAAATGCAAATTGAAACAACAATGACATACCACTCATTACAGACCTGTTAGAATGACCAAAATCTGGAACCCTGACATCAGATGCTGGTGCAGGGATGGAGTAACAAGAACTCTCATTCATTGCCAATGGAAATGCAAAATGGTACAGCCATTGTGGAAGACAGTTTGGTATTTTCTTACAAAACAGTTTGGTACTTTCTTATAAAACTAGACATAGATATTAAACAGCATCACTTTGCTGACAAAGGTCTTTACAGTCAAAGTATGGCTTTTTTCCCAGTAGCCATGCATGGATGTGAGCGTTGGACCATAAACAGGCTGAGTGCTGAAGAACTGATGCTTTAGAATTGTGGTGCTAGAGAAGACTCTTGAACGTCCTTTGGACTGCAAGGAGATAAAACCAGTCAATCTTAAAGGAAATCAACCCTGAAAATTCACTAGAAGGACTGATACTGAAGCTGAATCTCTAATACTTTGGCCCCCTGATGTGAAGAGCTGACACATTGGAAAAGACTTTGATGCTGCGAAAGATCTAAAGAATCTTTAAACTACCCAACTCAGCTGTAGTGTGAAAGCATCTGTGGACAATATGTAATTGATAGGAATGGCTCTGTTCTATTGATAATAAATCATTATTTACAAAATCAGGAAGAGGGCTGGGCTTGATTGCCTGGTCAGAGTTTGCCAATCCCTCTTCTATACTATGGAGAGTTTTAAAAGGGTTTTAATCAAGCAAATGGACATCAGAATATTTGAGTTTTAGAAAAATTACCTTGATGGTGGTACACAGATGTATCAGGCAACAGTGGAACTAGAGAGAGGAGGGTTAGTTGAAAAACTTTGACAATAATCTGTGCAAGATATAGAGAAACCATAATCTAAGGCATTGGTGATGGAAATAGTAGGCAAGAGATGCAATAAGATATGTACAGATAGTGGACAATAGTATGGTCATGGGTTAGTTAGAGTACTTGAAGATAAGGAGTGTTGCTTTAGCTTCAATGATACAGTATTCCTTTCACTGAGACAGAATAAGAGAACAAGAAACTACATTTTGTGGAAAGATATTGAGGTTCCTGGAGTTCATCCAGAAATCTGGGATACTGTTACATAAAGGAACCAAAGTGGTTTCTGTATATTGGCCCCTAGGTTATTTATTTCTTCACAACAGGCTGAGACCCACAGTGCAAAAGCCTGCAAATGCCAAATTCAAAATTTTACATATCTGACTGTTTTAAATATAAACCAAGCAAGCAGATTTCTAGCGATTTAGAGCCTGCATGTTTTGCATACCCCATGAAACTGCACCCAACACCTGCTAGCTATAGATAGATAAAACCCCTGGCACTATTAATATAAAGCCCCAAGCTGCTTCAGCCCTTTGGAATTCTCTGATTCAGAGATTCCCTTCTGTACTGCCGTGATTATCATCTGTGACTTTAACAACAAGAACCCTGAACTCATGAAACTGAACTGGGGAAAGCAAATTCCTGATTTGGTTGTGTTTCTGAAAAAGCAGAATCCTTTAATTGATTGTCTGTGAATGGAACAAATAATGTGAGAAATACTACATGTATTTTCCCCTCAAGTAATATTAAGATGTGAATTATCTTAATCTACTCTACAATTTTATGACTTACTTTTTGCTTATATTCCTCATAAATACAGTCCCATTTAAAACATCTTTGTGGTAAGTAAGTGATAAGAGTATTATAGTCTTTGGAAAGTGACAAAAAAGTCATCAAATAAAGACCAAATACCTGGAATGATTTTGTATAGAATTGAATGGCAGAGGAAATGGTAGGTTAAATGCAGCTTTTTGAAATTTTGTATTTTAGTGTAATTGGCATTTTATCATATGTTACTATTTATATATTGTTGTTGTTCAGTCGCTCAATGCTGTCCAACTCTTTGTGACCCCATGGACTTCAGCTTCCTAGGCTTCCCTGTCCATCACCAACACAAGGAGTTTGCTCAAACTAATGACCATTGAGTCAATGATGCCATCCAACCAAATTATCCTCTGTCGTTCCCTTCTCCTTCTGTCCTCAATCTTTCCAAGCATCAGGGTCTTTTCTGATGATTCGGCTCTTTGCACCAGGTGGCCAAAGTATTGGAGCTTCAGCTTCAGTATCAGTCCTTCCAATGAATATTCAGAACTGGTTTCCTTTAGGATTGACTGGTTTGATCTCCATGTTGTCCAAAGGACTGTCAAGAGTCTTCTTTAGCACCACAGTTCAAGAGCATCAATTCTTTGGCATTCAGCCTTTTTTATGGTCCAACTCTCACATCCATACATGACCACTGGAAAAACCTTAGCTTTGACTCTATGGACCTCTGTCAGCAAAAGGATGTCTCTGGCTTTTAATATGCTCTCTAGGTTTGTCATAGCTTTTCTTCCAAGAGCCAAGTGCCTTTTAATTTCATGGCTGCAGTCACCGTTCACAGTGATTTTGGAGCCCAAGGAAATAGTGTGTCACTGTTTCCATTTTCCCCCCCAACTATTTGCCATGAAGTGATGACATGATCTTAGCTTTTTGAATGTTGAGTTATAAGCCAGCTTTTTCACTCCCCTCTTTCACCTTCATCAAGAGGCTCTTTATTTCTTCTTTGCTTTCTGTCATAATGGTGGTATCTGAGGTTATTGATATTTCTCCTGGCAATCTTTATTCCAGCTTGAGCTTCATCCAGCCTGACATTTCACATGATGTACTCTGCGTATAAGTTAAATAAGCAGGGTGACAATATATAGCCTGACGTACACCTTTCCCAATTTTGAACCAGTTCATTTTTCCATATCCACTTCTAATTGTTGCTTCTTGACCTGCATGCAGGTTTCTCAGGAGGCAGGTAAAGTAGTCTGGAATGCCCATCTCCTTAATAATTTCCCATAATTTGTTGTGATCCACACAGTCAAAGGTTTTAGCAGAGTCAATGAAGCAGGAGTAGATGTTTTTCCGGAATTCCTTGCTTTTTATATGATCCAAAGAATATTGGCAGTTTGATCTGTTTCCTCTGCCTTTTCTAAATCCAGCTTGTACACCTGAAGTTCTCAGTTCATGTACTGTTGAAGCCTAGCTTGAAGGATTTTGAGCATTACCTTGCCAGCACGTAAAATGAGTGCAGACCGCCAGGCTCCCCTATCCATGGAATTCTCAAGGCAAGAATCCAAGAATGAGGAGCCATGCCCTTCTCCAGGGAAACTTCCTGACCCAAGGGTCAAACCTGTGTCTCTTGTGTCTCCTGGCACAATTGGCAGGCAGATTCTTTACCACTAGTGCCACCTGGGAAACCCAGTTTTTGATGAGAGGGAAATGACATCTCTTCAAGAAATGGTGCTATAAAGTCTGCTTTGTTGGCTATCATTTCTTTCCAACAGATATACCAGAAAAATGTATTGATGAAAGAACTAGTGGACTAAGGTTAATTTTATGTGGAGAAAAAAAGACCACTTGAGAAATATTTATTTATTAACAAATGTTTATTGAGCACCTGTGTGAGAGTGTGCACGTTCAGTCACTTCAGTCGTGTCAGACTCTTTAACTCCATGGACTGTAGGCCTCCAGTTTCCTCTGTCCATTCTCCAGGCAAGAATACTGGAGTATGTTGCCATGCCCTCCCCCAGAGGATCTTCCTGACCCAGGGATTGAATCTACATCTTTTATGTCTCTGGCATTGGCAGGCAGGTTCTTTACCACTATCGCCACCTGGAAGCCCTATTGAGCACCTATTATGTGTCAAAAAGAGGAAGATGGGCCATGGGACAGATTTTTTGAAAAAAATTATCCTAATACTTATCATGAGTATGTTCAGACTGTCATGCTACATGAAGAGGGGACTCCACAGCTGCCTCCTAACTTGGAGGCTGCTACTTAGAGGAAGGGGCCCCTGCTCCCCTTAACATTGTGCCTTCATAGTATGCTCAGGAAAACAAAACTCTGGCAAACTACTGAATATATATTTCTTCCTTCTCCATGCAGTGACTTATAAGTCCAGCAAGGAAAAATAAAAACCTAAACTGACATTATTCCTTCGTAAGTTTTAAAAGTTGTGGAAAGGCTGTGGCTCTGAAAGAAACTCTCTCTGAATTTCTGAAAGACTATCTTATTGCTCATCTCAGACAATCATAGGCTTTTCCCACCCTCTTGCCTGTAAAGATGGGCAAACACAGAGAAAAAATTACCAGAGAGCAAAGCATTTCAGTGTTTGAAAAGGTTGGCTTAATTCAAGGGAGCAAGGCGAATGACACGTTTGAAGGGGGTGCTATAGGAAAAAGGAGGAAGTATGAGAAAGTCTAATTCAAATCAGTTAAAGAGAGTGAGAGAAAAGACTGCAGTGAATAAAAAGTGAAATAATCTGACACCCAGAAAGTTTGCCTAGAAATGAAAAATGTGGTTTCCAAAAATTTGAAGTTAATTAAAGGGGACAGAGAAAAGCAGATTATATTCTGTAGGAATGCAAATCATAAAATGTGATGACAAAATAAGAAATTCTTTTGGGCTCAGAGAAAAAGAATGAGGTAAATAAGTGGGGAAAAGATTTTAAATGACATGGAGAGTATATCGGGAATCTTTATTTCTCATTGGAATCACAGAAAAAGGGAGAGGGAGAATGCCTATATTAAAAAAAGCAGATATTTATTGAGTGGTTGCTACATGCTAGACCCTGTTCTAAGTTCTCAACATGTATTTACTTGCTTACTTCTCATAACAATCTTAACTGATAAAATGCTATTATTGATCCCCCTGTTACAGTTGAAAAAATTAGGGCACAAAGTGAACCTTGGCCAAATTACGGAATTTGCCCAAGGCACACAAGAATGGACAACAATCTAAATTTAGGATTGTAAACATGATGCTGTATTATCTTAGAAAATTAAATGAAATATAAAACAAAAAAGACTCAGTTTTATCTTTGTCATCTGATTGAAAGAGATTTATTTGTAAGTAACTTGGTTGCTTCTCACTTGGTTTGTAAGGACAGGCGTACCATGTGATTATTTAAATATCATGTTTACTATCTCCAGGTACTTTATAGTCTTATATTTGACTTTACTTTTTAATCCATCTGGACTAAGTGCTAGTACATGGAGCAAGGTGAAGATGAAATATAAATATTTCCAAATAATTAAACTATTATCACAGCCCATTTATTGAATTTTATAATTTGCCTAATGATCTGATATGCCATCTATATGCACTAAACTTGATAAATTAACTTTCCTGCTTAATCCTGAATGCAATTTATAATTTTAAAAGTTTCTGTATAATTATCCACTTAATTGAGATTTTAAAATTTATTAACATAGGGTTGTCTATAAAATTCTGTTTTACATATAACAATATCTTCTGCAGCTCTGATTATACACTGTAAAACATTTTTCAGCTTGGGTTATTTATTTTGGACTGACAAAGATTTTGGCAGAAGGATCATACAGGATTTTACTTCACTGAAGTTAAACAAGTTGGATGCTGGAAGGAATTTTTCAAACTTTATATGAGATCGTGAACAGTTACCTGTGCTGGGCTACCTCCATGGTGCCCCCTGCCTGTGTGTGAGCCTGAAGGACAGGGCCTGCAGCCTGAAGCTGGGGTACCAGTGGGCCCACTGGGCCTGGGTGCTTCTGGTTAGCATGCTTTGCCTTGCTCTGAAGCAAGTATTGTAACCATGGCATCCTGACCAAGCTCCAACTTCATTCTGTACGGTCAGACACCAGAGACCAGAGACTGCTGAAAAAGATGTTTTTCTCCGGATTTATGCTACAAGCAAAAAAGGTGGCAGTAGAATTCAGGATGTACACTCCCAGGAGAATCAGAGTTTGCAAGACATTGGTGGAGTGTGCATCCACCATGCTAAACATCACAGTGCTTTGCTTTATTTCATTTTTCTTTTTGGATTGGGAGTCTGGGGTTAGTAGATGCAAACTATTACATATAGAATGGATGGACAGCAAGGTCCTACTGTGTAGCAAAGGGAACTGTATTCAATGTCCTGGGATAAACCATAATGGACAAGAATATTAAAAAGAATGTACATATGTGTATAACTGAGTCCATAGCTGTGCAGTGCTTTACTTTCTAAAGCCTCACACAGCTCTCATAGGCTCCCAGTTATCTGCATGCATGGTAGGGAGCTGCATATCTGTGAATACTTAATGTATATTACGCTTTTTGAGGGTATGATCAGCAACTACTCCTCTGTAAAGTTTATAGGCTTGACCCTGTGCTCAAGCTTTATACAAGGGTGTTCATTGCACAGCTGTTTATTATAAACAAAGAAGCTAAGAGCCTGAATGGATAATAGTGGGAAATCAGCAAAACAAATTCTTCTAGATGCAATTAGATGTAGCAGGCAGACTTGTGGTTCCCATAATCTCTGCACCCTGGGTGGTACCCATGTGGTTACATTATGTTACATGGCAAAAGGAATTTTTCAGATGTTCCTTTTAATTAAGGTTACCAATCAGTTTATCTTAAGATAGAATGATTGTCCTGGATATTTGGGGGTGCCCAGTGTAATTATGCAAGCCCAGAAGTTAAAAGCAGAAGAGGAATACAGAGAAATTTGAAGCATGAGGATCTAATGCTCTGTTTTGGTTTGGAGATGAAAGGGACCCTTGTGTCAAGGAAACAGGAACACCATTTCTATAGTTTCAAGGAACTGAATTCAGTCAACCATTAACGAGCTTGGACAAGGAGCCAGGATCCAACTGAGAACTGCTGCCCCTGACAATACCTACATTCCAGCCTTATAAGAACTACAGGAATTGTGGGATAATAAATGGGTGTATTTAAAATTCTAAATTTGTGGTAATTTGTTATGGCTGATAATAGACAAGTAACAAATCTTGTGAAATATCTTATCTCTCCTACAGTTATGTTAGAAATCATCATGAATCGGATTGAAAACTAAACTGAAACTATGATTCTGAAATGTGGAGAAAATACACTCTTCTTCATTTTTTTATAATGTATACAGCCTTCTCTCTCAAGTCACCTCCCACAAGTTGGTATGAAGAATGACCAGTACTCTGTCTAGATTTAACTCAAGCCAGTCCAGTCTGATAACTTAGTCACTTCAGGTAATAGTCACACTTTCATAAAAATAACCAGTTTCTCAATTTCTTCTCCTCTTGTTCCCTCTCTAAGTTGCTATGCATTTGAAAGGACACCAGATTGGATAATTTTGGAGAACTCAGGCTTTGGAAGGGAATGAGGTTGATCCTCTTATCTTCATGGTGACTTTGAATCTATGCTTGATCTGCTGGTCTTTGGGGCAGTGTTCGTTCTCCTTTGATTCTATGGCCCTGCTGGCTTTCAGGACAGAGCATTTAGGCTGACTGTGCTGACCCTCTTTCCCCAACCTTGTCTCCCTGGCAGAGTAAGACTCTTCACGGTCTGCCAGTGTCTCTGCTTAGCTCAGAGATCAGAGACTGCGTTATGATCACTGCTAGAGCGCCCTCATATTCCATTTCTGGTACACCCTTTAACAGGCGCCACAGCAGGATGTGCAGTTGGGGATCCTGCCTGTGTCACATAGAAACTAAAGGTAGCCAGGAAAAGCCGGATCGCCCTGGTGTCAGGACAGGACCAACCCTGATATAGAACCAGAGCACACATCTATCTGCTTATCTCAGTGTGTTAGTGTGAATCGCTCAGTCGTGTCTGACTCTTTGTGACCCCATGGGCTATAGCCTGCTAGGCTCCTCTGTTCATGGATTTCTCCAGGCAAGAATATTGGAGTGGGTAGTCACTCCCTTCTCCAGGGGTTTTTCCCGACCAGGGATCAAACCCAGGTCATCTGCACTGCAGGTGGATTCTTTACCGTCTGAGTCCCCAGGGAAGCCCCTGTTTATCTCAGTCCCTTCCTTTCTGTGTTACCTTTCTCCTTTCTATTACATCCCCTATGTCATATCCTCATATCATCATGAAGAAAACATTCTGAACTTATTGGTGTGTGTAGAAAGCATATCTCTGCAAACTCTGGGAGGGCTCTAGAAGCACAATCCTTGAGGCATTGTTGTTGCAGTTTTAAATGGGGAATAGATAAAAGAAATTTGAAAATCCTATCTCAACAGAGCTTGCCTCTCAAGTTAATTTTCTCATGGCAAAATACTAGTTTTCTTATCAGAAGCTGATTATTGCTTTGTTCTTTCTCATTTCATTTTTTTCTGAAACGCATGTTCAATTCCCTGCAGGAAGATGGATAAGGTAAGAGAGAAAGCATATGAACAATGTTCAAAATACCAGCATATTAAAACTATTTACTTATGATCATAGTAAAATGATCATATCTTATTAAATAAAAGAATCAAGTTACAAAACAGTAAGCAAACTCTAATGCTATAAAAAACTGAAAACTTGAGTACTAAAAAGTCAAATTCAATTGCACAGTAGACAACTGTGGAGATTCTGAGTTATCTTTTGTGCCTTTCTTTTCCAACTTTTGTGCTGTGAATATAAATAGCTTTTATAATTGATAAAGCAATGGAATGTTATATTTAAAACATAGGATATTTAATGTACATATTTTTCCTTTTTTGTGTTCTAAGTTCCTCTAGGAAATTCCCCCATCTCAGGTTCTCAAGTGCCATCTTGGCAACTCAGAGTTGTCATGCAATTTCAAGTTATGATTCAATGTGAACTGAGAAATCTTCAACATAAATCCATGTCTATCTCAGAATGTTAATAAATCCAACTTCTCTCATCTCTTGAAATGCATCATTATTCTGCATGTTTATTTGGCTTTATATTATTTTACTATTTGAGTAGCTAGATTCTTACAGCTCAGATGTAGTCTTCTTAAATAAGAATCTAATTCAACATAAATCAAATACATAATGAGATATCACTTCACACCTGTAAGAATGGCTACTTTCAAAAAGATAAGAAACAAGGATTATTAGTGATGGTGTAGAGAAAGGGGAATATTTGAGCACTGGTGGTGGGAATGTAAATTGGTGAAACCATTATGGAAAACAGAATAGACATTCCTTAAAAAATTAAAAATAGAACTACCATACAATCTAGAAATTCCAGTTCTGGGTATTTATCCAAAGGAAAAAATTATTAACTTGAAAAGATATATGCATCTCCATTTTCATTGCAGCATTATTTATAAGACACAAGGCATGGAAGCTGCCTAAGTTTTCACAAATGGACGAACAGATAAAGAAAATGTGACATATGTATGCTGTTGTTGTTTAGTCGCTAAGTCGTATCTGACTTTTTTTGCAACCCCGTGGACTGTAGCCCACCAGGCTCCTCTGTCCTTGGGATTTTCTAGGCAAATGGAGTGGAGTGCCATTTCTTTATCCAGGGATCTTCCAACCCCAGGGATCAAACCCACAGCTCCTGCATTGTCAGGTGAATTTCTTTACCACTGAGCCACCAGGGAAACCTGATATATGTATAATTCAGCCATAAAAAGAAGGAATTCTTGCTATTTGAGACAATGTGGATGGACCTTGAAGGCATTGTGCTAAGTGACATAAGCCATAAAGAGAAAGAGAAATACCTATGGTCTCACTTATATGTAGATCTAAAAAAGAACCCCAACACACACACACACACACACACACACACACACACACACACACACACACACACACACACAACAAGTTCACAGATACAGAGAACAGATTGGCAGTTGCCAGAGGAACGGGTATGTGGTAGAAGAAATGGGTGAAGTCGGTCAAAAGGTACAGACTTCCAGTTATAAAATAAATAAATCATAGCATTGTAATATGTAGCATGGTGACCATCAATGATAATACTGTATTTCATAGTTACTTAGAGAATAGATCTTAAATGTTTCATCATGAGAAAAATTGTGTAACTTCATATGGTGATGGATGTTAATCAGACATTGTGGTGGTCATCTTGCAGTATATAAAATTATTGAACCATTATGGGTACATCTTAAGCCAATATGATGTTATATGTCAATTATACCTCAAAAAATAGAATAAAATTCATTGTTAAAAATCCAAAAATTGTATTAGGTCTGGGCAATCAGGAGATGGAGAACATACCAGCTATTTGAACAGAGATAATTTAATAGGAAGAACTGTGAACTAAACTGTGAATAAATATGAGTGTTTACTAGGAAACCAAAAGGGTATAAAGCCAACTGTAAAGTATCAGGGAGGTAGCCACTGTAGGAAACAACTCCCACTCAGGGCTGGGGGATGTAAAAGAAAGCAGCCTGAATTATTAAAACGTAGTAATCGAAAAGAGGAGCTTCTCCGAGCTGGAACTCAGACCTCTGAAAGAGGGAGCATTGGGTGGCTAGTGCTGGTGTCCCTAAGACTGTGGGAAAGATGAGGCTGGTTTTTTGAGTGACAGGAAAATGGCAAACTGAGTTGAGCTGCTGCTACTGATGCTACCAGGATAAAGAAGTAAGCCCATGTGTCACTCTAACAGTTGGCTGCTGCTGCTGCTAAGTCACGTCAGTCATGTCCAACTCTGTGTGACCCCATAGACGGCAGCCCACCAGGTTCCCCCGTCCTGGGATTCTCCAGGCAAGAACACTGGAGTGGGCTGCCATTTCCTTCTCCAATGCATGAAACTGAAAAGTGAAAGTGAAGTCGCTCAGTCGTGTCCGACTCTTTGCAACCCCATGGACTGCAGCCTACCAGGCTCCTCCGTCCATGGGATTCTCCAGGCAAGAGTACTGGAGTGGGGTGTCATTGCCTTCTCCGCTAACAGTTGGCAGTCAAGAGCAAATGTTAATAGAAAAGAGCGCACTTCCACCACTTCCTCCAGCTCCATAGTCGCCCTATACTGCCCGCTGCTGGCAAACTCTAGCAAAGGCCGCTGACAGAGCAAGCCCAGCTTGATGCAGTTCAGTTCAGTCGCTCAGTCATGTCCGACTCTTTGCGACCCCATGGACGGCAGCACGCCAGGCTTCCCTGTCCATCGGCAACTTCCGGAGCTTACTCAAACTCATGTCCATCGCGTCGGTGATGCCATCCAATCACCTAATCCTCTGTCGCCCTCTTCTCCTCCTGTCTTCAATCTTTCCCAACATCAGGGCCTTTTCCAACAAGTTGGTTTTTCACATCAGATGGCTAAAATATTGGAGTTTCAGCTTCAGCATCAGTCCTTCCAATGAATATTCAGGACTGATTTCCTTTAGGATGGACTGGTTGGATCTCCTTGCAGTCCAAGGGACTCTCAAGAGTCTTCTCCAACACCACAGTTCAAAAGCATCAATTCTTTGGTGCTCAACTTTCATTATAGTCCAACTCTCATATCCATGCATGACTACTGGAAAAACCATAGCTTTAACTAGACAGACCTTTGTTGGTAAAGTAATGTCTCTGCTTTTTAATATGCTGTCTAGGTTTCTCATAGCTTCTCTTCCAGGAAGCAGGTGTCTTTTAATTTCATGGCTGCAGTCACCATCTGTAGTTATTTTGGAGCCCCCCAAAATAAAGTCTCTCACTGTTTCCCCATCCATTTGTCATGAAGTGATGGGACCAGATGCCATGATCTTAGTTTTCTGAACGTTGAGTTTGAAGCCAACTTTTTTCACTCTCCTCTTTCACTTTCATCAAGAGGCTCTTTAGTTCTTGTTTGCTTTCTGCCTGTAAGGGTGGTGTCATCTGTGTATCTGAGGTTATTGATAGTTCTCCCAGCAATCTTGATTCCAGCTTGTGCTTCATCCAACCCAGCATTTCTCACGATGTACTCTGCAATAAGGTTTTTTTTTTTTCATTTATTTTTATTAGTTGGAGGCTAATTACTTTACAATATTGTAGTGTTTTTTGCCACACATTGACATGAATCAGCATGGATTTACATGCGTTCCCCATCCTGAACCCTCCTCCCACCTCCCTACCCATCCCATCCCTCTGGGTCCTCCCAGTGCACCAGCCCCGAGCACTTGTCTCATGCATCCAACCTGGACTGGCGATCTGTTTCACACTTGATAATATACATGTTTTGATGTTATTCTCTCAGATCATTTCACCCTCGCCTTCTCCCATAGAGTCCAAAAGTCTGTTCTATACATGTGTCTCTCTTTCTGTCTTTCATATAGGGCTATCGTTACCATCCTTCTAAATTCCATATATATGTGTTAGTATACTGTATTGGTGTTTATCTTTCTGACTTACTTCACTCTGTATAACGGGCTCCAGTTTCATCCATCTCATTAGAACTGATTCAAATGAATTCTTTTTAATGGCTGAGTAATATTCCATTGTATATATGTACCACAGCTTTCTTATCCATTCGTCTGCTTATGGGCATCTAGGTTGCTTCCATGTCCTGGCTATTTTAAACAGTGCTGGGATGAACATTGGGATACACGTGTTTCTTTCAGTTCTGGTTTCCTCAGTGTGTAAGCTCAGGTGTGGGATTGCTGGGTCATATGGCAGTTCTATTTCCAGTTTTTTAAGGACTCTCCACACTGTTCTCCATAGTGGCTGTACTAGTTTGCATTCCCACCAACAGTGTAAGAGGGTTCCCTTTTCTCCACACCCTCTCCAGCATTTATTGCTTGAAACTTTTGGATAGCAGCCATTCTGACTGGCATATAATGGTACCTCATTGTGGTTTTGATTTGCATTTCTCTGATAATGAGTGATGTTGAGCATTTTTTTCATGTTTTTGCTAGCCATCTGTATGTCTTCTTTGGAGAATGTCTTTAGTTCTTTGGCCCATTTTTTGATTGGGTCATTTATTTTTCTGGAATTGAGCTGCAGGAGTTGCTTGTGTATTTTTGAGATTAATCCTTTGTCTGTTTCTTCATTTGCTATTATTTTCTCCCCTTCTGAAGACTGTCTTTTCACCTTGCTTATAGTTTCCTTTGTTGTGCAAAAGCTTTTAAGTTTAATTAGGTCCCATTTGTGTATTTTTGCTTTTATTTCCAATATTCTGGGAGGTGGGTCATAGAGGATCCTGCTGTGATTTATGTCGGAGAGTGTTTTGCCTATGTTCTCCTCTAGGAGTTTTATAGTTTCTGGTCCTACATTTAGATCTTTAATCCATTCTGAGTTTATTTTTGTGTATGGTGTTAGAAAGTGTTCTAGTTTCATTCTTTTAGAAGTGGTTGACCAGTTTTCCCAGTACCGCTTGTTAAAGAGGTTGTCTTTTTTCCATTGTATATCCTTGCCTCCTTTGTCGAAGATAAGGTGTCCATAGGTACATGGTGCATATAAGTTAAATAAGCACAGGGACAGTATACAGCCTTGATGTACTCCTTTCCCAATTTGGAACCAGTCTCTTGTTCCATGTCCAGTTCTAACTGTTGCTTCTTGACCTGCATACAGATTTCTCAGGCGGCAGGTCAGATGGTCTGGTATTCCCATCTCTTTAAGATTTTCCACAGTTTGTTGTGATCCACACAGTCAAATGCTTTGGTCAATAAAGCAGAAGTAGATGTTTTTCTGGAACTCTCTTGCTTTTTCGATGATCCAGATGTTGGCAATTTGATCTCTGGTTCCTTTGCCTTTTCTAAAACCAGCTTGAACATCTGGAAGTTTGCAGTTCATGTACTGTTGAATCCTGGCTTGGAGAATTTTGACCATTACTTTGCTAACATGTGAGATGAGTGCAATTGTGCAGTAGTTTGAGCATTCTTTGGCATTGCTTTTCTTTGGGATTGGAATGAAAACTGACCTTTTCCAGTCTTGTGGCCACTGCTGAGTTTTCCAGATTTTCTGGCATATTGAGTGCAGCAGTTTCACAGCATCATCTTTCAGGATTTGAAATAGCTCCACTGGAATTCCATCACCTCCACTAGCTTTGTTTGTAGTGATGCTTCCTAAGGCCCACTTGACTTCACATTCCAGGATATCTGGCTCTAGGTGAGTGATCACACCATCGTGGTTATCTGGGTCATGTAGATCTTTTTTGTACAGTTCTTCTGGGTATTCTTGTCACCTCTTCTTAATATCTTCTGCTTCTGTTAGGTCCATACCATTTCTGTCCTTTATTGTGCTCATCTTTGCATAAAATGTTCCCTTGGTATCTCTAATTTTCTTGAAGAGATCTCCAGTCTTTCCAATGAGCAGATAGAAAAGCTGTTGTGGAATTGAAGGAGTTGCTTAATGACTGGGACAGATATAATATAATGGAAAAATCTATATTTAAATATGAGAACCATCTTAACTTTCAATTATCTGTTATAGGAAAAGAGTGTCATAGGCAGATAGATAACTAGATAGTTATTTTAAAGAAACCAATTTATTCTTATTGAATAAAGGAACAAATGAATGGATAAATGAGTGGATGAAATGGGGGTGGATGAACAACCAAAGCCCTCCTAGAGGTTTTTCATCAGCCTATCTTAGTAACTTGCTTTCATAGGTTTTACATAGAGAGTTTATCTTGGTAGAATGCTAACCATCAGTCTAGATTCTCAAATGCTTGAATCATCACAAGTCATTTCTATACACAGTGTTTAGTTCTGGTTGTATTCATGGAAAAGAAGAGATATTTCATGTAAACTGTTTTGGACACATCTGTGTCTTTCTCATAGAATCATTGGAAGATACCTTGGGCCCTATTCTAAACCATATGAGATTGATTTTGTTATTAAACAGGAGTAAATGAAAGAATGTAAAAAATGTATGAATAATATTTATTTTTTAGAATAAAGAAATATTTGTTATTGACTCACATGGCTTATTTTGTAGTGGGATTTCAGCTTACTGGCTTGGTTAAAAATAAATTTTATGGCAGTGGAGAAAGCACAAAATAATAAACTAAAATCCAAACTCCATTTATGAGCTCTACCTAAAATAGCTTTCTATTTACTTCCAGAAGATATATCCAAAACTTTTGGACAAACATAAGAACTTCCGTTGGCATTTACCCATCAAAAGATAAGGTTCTATTTTCCTCATGATTTTTGAGCCCATAAAATCAAATAAGAAGCTAAAGTACATTAAATACTACATAGAGGGTTTTTAACACAATGAAAAATCCATGCCTGCATTTGATGTTATTTCTTTTTGTGTGTGTATTTACAGCATTGCAAGTGGAAAACAAAAAGCAAGCCTAAAGAATTTCTACCCCACACCAGTTCCACAGTATACAATCATTTGTCTTACAAAGTAAAGGATTTCTTTGTATATTTTGAGTAACAGTCCTTTATTCAATGTTTTTTACAACTATTTTCTCCCATTCTTGTGGCTTATCTTCTCATTCTCTTGAGATTGTCTTTGACAGAGCATACGTTTTAAATTTTTATGAAGTCCAGCTTACCAATTATTTCTTTAATGGATTGTACCTTTGCTGTTGTATTAAAAGGTCAACACCATACCAAGGTCATATACATTTTCTCCCATGTTATCTTCTAGAAGTTTCATAATTCTGCATTTTACATTTTGTGCTATGAACCATTTTGAGTTAATTTTTTGTGAAGAGTGGAAGGTCTGTGTCTAGATCCATTTTTTGGCATGCAGATGTTCTGTTGTTCCAGCAACATTTGTTGAAAAGGCTATCTTTACTGCATCATGTTGTCTTTGCTCCTTTATAGGAATAAGGTGTTTTTCCAAATGGAATATTGGAAGTAATGCTAGGTTTGAATCAAGATTAAGATCATAGGTCATGATCATACAGATGGTCAAGAGGCACATGAAAAGATGCTCAACACTGCTTATTAGTAGAGAAATTCAAATCAAAACTACAATGAGATATCACCTGATACCAGTCAGAATAGCCATTATCAAATAAATCTGTAAATAATAAATGCTTGAGAAGGTGTGGAGAAGAGGGAACCCTCCTACACTGTTGTGGGAATGTAAGTTGGTACAGCCACCATGGAGAATACTGTGGAGGTTCTTTAAAAAAACTGAAAACAGAACTACCATATGATCCAGCAATCCCACTCTTGGGCATATAGCCCAAGAAAACCACAGTTCAAAAACATACTTCATCCCCATATTCACTGTCCCAGGTGGCTCAGTGGTAAAGAATCTGCCTGCCAATGCAGGAGACACAAGAGATGCGGGTTTGACCCCTAGGTCAGGAACACCCCTTGGAGGAGAAAATGGGAAGCCACTCCAGTATTCTTGTTGGGATAATCCCATGGACAGAGGAGACTGACAGGCTACAGTACATGGGATTACAAAGAGTTGGACATGACTGAGCAACTGAGCTCACACACACACACACACACACACACACACACACACACAACACACTATTTCATTGCAGTACTAATTACAATAGCCAAGGAAAATAATACCTGAGATCTCGCAGACATCAGACTGCAGCCACTCTCTATGGTGAACCCCAAGGAAGCTCAGGATGTGAAAAACAAAGGATACTGGCCCAGGATAGCTGAGATGCACACGAAAGGAATGATTTCAGTGAGCCCAGTCTCTTGTATCTTCCCATATATAGAAAAGCGCTGTATTTCTTAACTTGGGATATCTGGTTTTCTTTAATTAACAACAATCTTCTGATGTCAAGACTACCTGCCCTTTGTTGCAAAACTTCTATATAACCTGGCTCCTCCCCTCACCTCCTCAGAGCAGTTCTCTCAGATACACTTACCATGCTTTCTCCTGGGGTTGAAAATTCCCATTGAATATAACAGAAAAATTCCCATTGAATATAACATGACTCTCAAATTTTAGGTTGCAAATATTTTTAAAATTGACACATATGTACAAGGGGATATTACTCAGCCATAAGAAGAATGAAATAATGTCATCTGCAGCAACATGGATAGATCTAGACATTATCATACTAAGTGAAGTAAGTCAGACAAAGACAGCTATATGATATCACTTATATGTGAAATCTAAAAAAATCACACAAATGAACTTATTTACAAAACAGAAACAGACTCACAAACTTAGAGAACAAATTTTTGATTACTGGGGATGAAGGGAGAGGCGGAGGGACAGATTGGGAGTTTGGGACTGACACGGACACACCTCTATATTTAAAATGCCCTTCCATAAAAAATTAAAAAAAAAACATATGTACATCATGGTGTTAAATGGGCTGGTCTCAGAGTCACGGTTTGTCCTTTTCTATCCATAAGACCTTAGGGAAGTCACTTAGACTTCATTATTAATATTGAAGCTGATGACTATAATGTGCTAGTATGAAATAAAACTAGTTCATGTATTAAATGGGCTTTTCAACTATGGCATAATATGAAATATACACCCTAGGCTGATTGGTGACAGATATCAATCCATCACGAATGCCATGGAAATGGAATAATATAGAACTATACTGTGCAAAAATCTCTGAACTGCAGTGATTTCAGTGCAGTACCTGAATTAAAAGTATTTACATCATCTGGGTACTTGGAAGAAAAGCAAGAGTCTCTGGACATGAGTTAGAGCTATAGAAATTCCAGACATAGGGTCTAGCAGTCAGTGCTTACATTAGTCCTCCAGGTTATTCTGATGCACTCCAAAGTCTGAGACCCACTGCAGTACCGAAAACCTACCTGTGGTTTTGGGCAAACTACACCCACTCTTTGGTAATCAGTTGCTCCCTATAACATGCAGTATTAGATCACATGTTTATTAAGGTCTCTCCCACCTTTGACAGTCTGTAATTCTGATCTTAAGAACTAGTATATTTATGAATAATTCTTATGTGCCAAGCATTTTGTCCACTGCATGACATGTAGTATTACAAATAATCACAGAAAATCTATAAAATATAAAACTAAGGTTTAGTTCACTAAGGTTTTGTTCAGGGATAGTAAAATGGTTCATTATGAAGTTAGTCACCAAAGATGCCAGTCTCTAAAGCTGTGGGCTTAACTACTTTGCTACACAAACCCATGGGAATGGGTGTCAACATTGCTGATCCGTTTTTTATTCTGAGTCATAGGAACAGTGTATTCTGAGTTTTGATCAGTAGTCTTTCATCAAATTTTCAGTAGATTGAACTCAGGCCTACATGGTTCTTATATTGAAACAAGTAATTTTACAGGTGTATACAACACAGTCTTTAGCACAAAGAAGTAGCTAAACACATTTAATTTAAGCATTAAAATGAAACAAATGGACTCTATGTTCACTTCTTTTTTCATGTTGTCAACAAACACTGTCTCTGAAAACATTTTACGTTTAAGCAAGCAGAACCTTAACCTTCTATTAATGTTTATATTTGTTTTCTCACTTAAAATTTTCAGTAACTTTAATTAAAAATATTTATGTAATTCTTGTGCCGTGCTGTGCTTAGCCACTCAGTCGTGTCCAGCTCTGTGCGACCCCATGGAGCCCACCAGACTCCTCTGTCCGTGGGATTCTCTAGAGAAGAATACTGGAGTGTGTTGCCTTGCCTTGCTCCAGGGTATCTTCCCCACCCACGGATCGAACCCAGGTCTCCTGCATTGTCTGAGTCACCAGGGAAGCCCAAGAATACTGGAGTGCGTAGCCTATTCCTTCTCCAGGGGATCTTCCCGACCCAGGAATTGAACTGGGGTCTCCTGAATTGCAGGCAAATGCTTTACCAGCTGGCTACCAGGGAAGCCCATGTAATGCTTAATATACTTCAAACTTTGGGTTCAATGTTGGGAAAATCAAGAGCTTACTGTTAAGGGATGCAATCAGACTCACATATAAAAATTCAATTATAAAAAATATGGTAAGTCCAATAATAAGGAGTGTTAGGAAATGGGTGGGTTTAACTGATACCTAAGTGCCATAATCAATAGGATTTGATGATTATTTTACTGTGGATGGTGAAAGAGAAGTAGAAACCAGGGACTCCCTTGGTTTGGGAAGCTGGGTATATAGTGGTCTCATTCAGTGAGACAGAGATTTTGAAGACTAGTAGGTTTACATGGGAAGGTAATACGTTTTGTATAGAATACAATTGGTTTGACGTGTCTTTAATACACTCAAATTGAAGTGCTAATTGGTAAATTGATTTATGTAAACTGAGCTCCAGAAATAAGTTTTGACTTGGGGATTAGGATTTAGGAGTCATCAGCATATAGATAATAATTTTTCCACCTTCATAGTATGACAATTATATAATCCTCTTGCAGGAGAAAATATATTTGAAATGTATGAACTCATGAGCATTTTTAGTCAATGTTCAGGGATTCTTCTTTAAATGGACTAGGTAAGCATACTATTCCAATACTAATGAGGCCTGAACAGGGTTGACCCATCATCTTTCATCATTCAGATGTAGATTTATATAAGGGCAGGGATATATTGTCAAGTAAACTGAAAATTCATTTAAGGAGATGAATTGAAGTTGCACAGGCCAAGAGAGAAAGCTTCACCAGCTCCACTGAAAAATCTTCCTTTTAGTCACATTCTGCAATCTGAGAGAAAATTGGGCTTAACAAGCAAGTCATTGTTTAGACCCTGAGGGAGCAAAGTTGGGTCGATATTTTAATTTGAGTCCTACAATCATGAATCCAGATAGCATTTCTTGACACTGCTGATTCTTAATAACCAATGATCAGCACACATTTAATTTTAGATCAGTTGCTCTTGGAGACCCATTTAATATAAAGTGTTCTCCTAAAAATCTGAATCTGTAGACTTTACAGGCTCTGATTTCTATCACTCTCTCTCATCCCGCGCCTCCTGTTTGTTAAAACTTGTTTAGTGATATTAAGACATTTGAAATGTATTAGCCCTTAAGAAGGAAACATGTATTTTTGTTGATCATTCATTGGAATAGAATTATAAAAATATAATAATTATATGAAAAGTTGCTTACATTTATTTGTGATAAAGACAGTTGGAACCAAAATAAAGCAGTTTGATTTGTCCACCTATTATGATGGCATGAAGTTTCAGAATTCCATTGAGTGGAAGGATTCTGAAAATTACATTACTGTTGAAGGGAGTATACAATTGATATAGCCCCATTTAGAGGGCAAATGGATCATAACAATGGAAATTTCAGATGAATATTCACTTTGATTCAAACAAGTTGGAAATTATACTACATGTTTATTAATATATGTGGAAATATATACATATTTACCATCTGTGTAATAATATGGGCAATTAACTTCCATGTACTTTTCTCATTTTTAAAAGTATGATAATAATATTAGCTACTTTATAAAGTTGGTGTGTGGATTAAACTAGCTATTGTACGTTACTGTATATAAATTACTTAGAACAGTGACTGACACATAGCGATAATGATAATATCATTAACAATATGCAATACTTGTGTTACAAGTTGCACTTATTACAACATTCCAATACCAAAAAACAACCACTGAAATATTAATCTTTATCAGTAGGATACCAGTCGAATTAATTATGATATACTCATTCAGTGGCATACTCTATGAGTGTACTGAGATAAAATGTTTCAATAATACTTTATGAAGTGGACATAGGGAAATGCAGAACAGTGTATAATCTAAACTTGCATTTATATGAAAAAGAAAGGATACATGTTATATATGAGGGTATATAATTATTGATGGGAGATACTGATGTAGATGGGATGCAAGAAATTGTTTAAATTGCTTGCATTCTTAAGTCTTCTGTTATTTTTATAATGATAAAAGCACTGTCATAGTAAATATAAAAAGAAATATAAAAAGAGAAGAAAAAAATATTTATTGATATGGAAAACCACTCTCAATATAATACTAAATGAAAATAGCAGACTACAACAGTAAATATTTATTCTACTATTCTACATGAATAGTAGAATGATTCTACATATAGTTTTGGAAAGCTATATACCAGCATATAAACACTGATTAATTCTGGGTAGTTGTATTCTTGGAGATTCTATTTCTGTAGAAGGTCTGCTTTACTTCTATAAATGTTAAAAAAATAAAATAAAAATTATTTTGACATGAGGCAAACAATTTTTAAAGATATCTGCATACAGACATATATAGAAAAGCATTAATATTCATTCTCTTGTAAATATAAAATTAGCTACTTAAGTCTTTATGATTTTCTGTATCTTCTATAAACTTTCATTAATATTTAAATTATAAAAGAGGCATATTCTAGGTTTAATTTCAGTTTTGAAAATTCCTAGCCATCTGAAATTATATTGTTTAAATGTTTTTTTTTTTTTCCCTCCAAGTCTTTGTTGGCTTATCTGCAAAACTTGAGAACCAAATTAAAAACAAGTATGTAAACTATCTGACAATCTGGTCAAGCCCTTACAAATGTTAGTTGCTTATGTAATTGATATTATAAACTTATATGAGAGCATCATTTTCAATGATGGTTGAAAATATTTCATTCATTAGAAAACATACAAATATCCTACTGCAATCAATTATTTATTGCATCCAGCCCAACATTTCTCATGATGTACTCTGCATATAAGTTAAATAAGCAGGGTGACAATATACAGCCTTGACGTACTCCTTTTCCTATTTGGAACCAGTCTGTTCCATGTCCAGTTCTAACTGTTGCTTCCTGACCTGCATACAGATTTCTCAAGAGGCAGGTCAGGTGGTCTGGTATTCCCATCTCTTTAAGAATTTTCCACAGTTTGTTGTGATCCACACAGTCAAAGACGTTGGCATAGTCAATAAAGCAGAAGTAGATATTTCTCTGGAGCTCTCTTGCTTTTCTGATGATCCAGAAGATGTTGGCGATTTGATCTCTGGTTCCTCTGCATTTTCTGAAACCAGCTTGAACATCTGGAAGTTCACAGTTCATGTATTGCTGAAGCCTGGCTTGGAGAATTTTGAGCATTACTTTACTAATGTGTGAGATGAGTGCAATTGTGCGGTAGTTCGAGCTTTCTTTGGCATTACCTTTCTTTGGGATTGGAATGAAAACCAAATTTTCCAGTCCTGTGGCCACTGCTGAGTTTTCCAAATTTGCTGGTATATTGAATGCAGCACTTTCACAGTATTATCTCTTAAGATTTGAAATAGCTCAACTGGAATTCCATCATCTCCACTAGCTTTGTACGTAGTGATGCTTCCTCAGGCCCACTTGACCTCGCATTTCAGGATTTCTGGCTCTAGGTGAGTGATCACACCATCGTGATTATCTGGATCATGAAGATCTTTTTGTTCTTCTGTGTATGCTTGCCACTTCTTCTTAATATCTTCTGCTTCTGTTAGGTCCATACCATTTCTGTCCTTTATTGTGCTCATTTTTGCATGAAACGTTCCCTTGGTATCTCTTATTTTCTTGAATACATCTCTAGTCTTTCACATTCTATTGTTTTCCTCTATTTCTTTGCACTGATCACTGAGGAAGGCTCTCTTTTCTTTTTTTAATTAATTAATTAATTTTTTTTTTTTTTTTTTTTTACTTTGCAACATTGTATTGGTTTTGTCTGAGGAAGGCTTTCTTATCTTTCCTTGCTATTCTTTGGAACTCTGCATTCAAATGGGTGTATCTTTCCTTTTCTCCTTTGTTTTTTGCTTCCCTTCTTTTCACAGCTATTTGTAAGACTTCCTCAGACAGCCATTTTGCTTTTTTGCATTTCTTTTTTTTGGGGATGGTTGATCCCTGTCTCCTGTACAATGTCATGAACCTCCATCCATAGTTCATCAGGCACTCTATCAGCTCTAGTCTCTTAAATCTATTTCTCACTTCCACTGTATAATCGTAAGGGATTTGATTTAGGTCATACTTGAATGGTCTAATGGTTTTCCCTACTTTCTCCTTTATTTAAATTATACTTTGGGAATATCTTTCCAGGTTTGTTTACTTCTTAAAGTTTTAAGTATAAAAGAGAGCACTCTGATCTCCAGAAATTTCCCCATTCTTATTGTGGGAAGTTTAAAATTGGTTGATGAAGAAGATTAAATGTTGGTCTTGTGACCCATTTATTTTCCCTACAGGTTATTCCTTAGTTTTATTTCTATGCCATATATACATATGTGTGTGTATATATATGTGTATGTGTGTGTATATATATATATATATAGAGAGAGAGAGAGAGAGAGAGAAAGAGAGAGAGAGAGAGAGCAAGAGAGCAAGAGTGAGAAATATACACATATATGCATGTATGTGCGTATGTATTTCTCTAACTCTTCTTCGATTTGGTCCATTTATTTTCATGGGCTTTCCTGTTTTCCATTCTGCCTTCTCAGAATTCATCTTCATTTCCTCTTAGTGATTAGGCAACTTTAGACCCAGTTTATTGTTGTGAAATTTATATACTTTTTGTAGTGCTCCATTTTTTTTTCCTCAACTCACAAATTATTTTGGCAAAGACACTCACTTTCTACCCATAGTTATAGCTAGTTTTATACTTAAATTTATGTTTCCCTGCTTCCCATGTTTACTCTAGTTCTTTTATACCAAGAACTCTCACCTATTTGTACTTTTATTTTGATTTATTTCTCTCAGTTGGTGTAACTTTTTAAAGGGAGGAATACTAGTAGAATATTTATGCCCCCTTTTGTATATAAAAATGTATTCTTGTTGTCTTAAAAGTAACCAAAGTGTAGCAAAGCCATATAGCTGACTGTTGAGTACTTGGGTCATACATAGCTTTTTCTTCAAACCTCTATAATTACTTTTGTTTCATTTTTCGTCTTCCTGAATGACCTAGGAAGCTGCTATCAAATTAATACTAAATGATAGGGGGCCTATCTTTGCATGTACATGTTGCAGCCACTCAGAAGCATCATCATGCCCACACAGCCTGTACAACTCTGAAGAATGTGCAGTAATATATTCATTTCCTGCCTCCATCTGCCTGTCATCTTTTTGTTCCTTGCCTCTAGTTATACCATTTAAAGTCACTTCAAGTCATCTCTGATTCTTATCCTCTCCTTGCTCCTGTCATCATTAACTCCTCTTGAGCAATGGAATAGAAATTCTTATATTCTCTTCCATACTCTCCTGAAAGATAAACAACTCAGTTATGCATAAGGAAGGACATTTTTAAGTAAAAGAAAAGTCTTCCACCTAGCAGCAAATATTGTGGTCACCCCATTTTTCCTATGGAAAAGTGAGGTTGAGAAAGGCTAATTCTTTGCCCCAGGATAGGATATGGCAGAACTACTACATGATATGGAAAAAGAACAGATAGCTTCTCAGGGAAGGAAGGGTGGGAACCTAGGCAGGAGCCAGGAGAAAACTTGACAGGTTTGGAGACCAGTGCCGAGACAGCCCCATTCAGGCTGGTACTGAGGAGGCTCAAACCTTGGCTGGGCACACAACCCAGCCAGGATCAGAGCAAAGGTAGGGGCAAAAGTCCACTTTTATCCTGTCTGCAGGGCTGAGCCACCAGGGAGACTGTGCTATGGTGTCAGGGCCTGCACCTTCTGGGGTCACTGTCTGCCTTGACCATCAAGCATGAAGATAACGTTGGGATTTTCATAAATTCCCTGCATCAGCATGAGAAAGTTTTTCTCTAGTCCCAGTTTGCTGAGTTGTTTTTTTTTTAATCATGCGAGTGTGTTGGAAATTGTCAAATATTATTCTGTATCTACGAGATGATTATGTGGTTTCTGTCCTAAATTCTACTGATACGGTATAGTATATTAATTGATCTCAGAGGTTTAAACTAATCTTGCATTTCTGGAACAAATCCCATTTGGCCATGGTGTATAATTCCTTTTTTGTATTTTGTTAAATTTAATTTAAAGGGTAATACTGGCTTCATGAAACTCACTCTTTGGAGAGTTTGCAAAATTTTATATAATTCTTTACATGTTTGGCAGAATTGACCAGTGAAGTCATCTGGGCCTAGTTTCTTTTTGTGGGTTGTGTTTTAATGGCTAGTTCAATCTCTTTCCTTGAAATTGGTCTATCCAAAAATAAGTTTTTCCTTCTCTTTTAGTTTCTTAATTTGGAAGGTTAGGTTATTGACTTGAGATCATCATTTTTTTAATATAAGAATTTACAGTTATAAAATTTCCTCTAACTTCTGCTTTAGTTGCATCCAATATATTTAGGTATATTGTGTTCTCATTTTCATTTAGCTCAAAGTAATTTCTAATTTTTCTTTTGAATTCCTTTATGACCAATGGGTTGTTTGGGAAATTTTTTTTTTAATGTTAATATATGTGACATTCTCAAACCTCCTTTTATTATTGTTTTCCACTTTTATTCTATTGTCAAAGTTTATACTTTATATGTTCTTGATCCCTTTAAATTTAGGAATGCTGGATTTTTGATTTAGCATTAACAGACATCTGGGAGAATATTCCAAAGTTTCTTGAGAAGAATGTATACTCTGCTGTTATTGGGTGGAATGTCCTATAGATATCTATTAAGTCAGGTTGATTTACAGTTTGTTCAGGTCCTATTTTCTTCTTAATCTTTTGTCCACTTGTTCTTTTTATTACTGAAAGTGAATGTTCAAGTTTCTAACTATTATTGCTGAATCATCCATTTCTTCTTTCAGTTCTGTCAATTTTTGCTTCATGTATTTTAGTGCTCTCCTATTAGGCATAACTTGCTTTTACACTTTTTCAGGATCATGTTATATTTCTGGATTAATGGCTTTTAAAAAATATTTTAACTGAAAAAAAAAAAAAGGATTTTTCTCTTCATCTTCAACACGTGCATGCATCATAAATCCACTTGTGCCCATGTTAGAACAGTATTTAGTAACATCCATGTAAAATAATTGAATTCTTCAAGAGAGAAAATCCATTTGAAAAGACAGTCATGGCATATAAGGTAATAATTATTCTCTTCAAATAAGAATTTCTTTTCCTATTCATAAGTGATGTTATGCCTAGTAAGAAAAACCTTGAGACTTATATTTTTCATCAATTCTCTCTTTAACCCATTCAACATATTTCTTTGAGCAATGTAGTACTTCAAAACACTGTTTGCTCTTCTTTCAATTTGCATAATCCTTTTGCCAAAGAGATCTTGAAAACTATGAACAAGAAATAAACAGGCTTCACTCAATGAATTATTTAAAAAGTCAACAAGAATGTTTTGGGCCATCACAATTAAAATCAGTGCTTCAAAATAAACTTGAGGATTCTCTCAACCGTGTTTGTTAATGGGAGCCAACAGGTTTTTAATTTGGCAGAACTGAAGAATACTGAATGCAAACAAAACACAAAATATTTAACTGTTCAGTTGGAACAGTGCTGGAGTAAGAACAATTTTATGACTTCAGTGTCAACAGAAAGGACAGAGACGTGGTTTGACTATCATTATGCAGAATATGGCGGGTTTCTTGGTGGCTCAGAGGTAAAAAAATCTGCCTGTAATATAAGAGCCACAGGAGGCTCAGGTTCAGTCCCTGGGTTGGGAAGATCCCCTGGAGGAGGGCATGACAACCCGCTCCAGTATTCTTGCCTGGAGAGTATCACTGGACAGAGGAGCCTGGCAGGCTACAGTCCATAGGGTTGCAAACCATCGGACATGACTGAGGTGAATTAGCACCTGCGCACAAGCACACATGCAGAATATGGACCAGACAACAAACACCTTCCACAGAATCATTCAGGCCTAGCTTCAGCTTTGAATAAAACTGTATCTTTACTCCCAAATTGATATTTTTATTACTTCCAACAAAAACAACACATTTTTTTTTAATCCTAATTAAGATTTTTCTGCAAATATCTGCTTTTGATTCTGAAGTCTCATCTGGAAGGAATCTTACTTGAAGTAGCCTAATAAATCAGCTCTTTTCGTGAAAAAAGTATTGCACAGGCAATGGAAAAAATTGTTTTGCATTGTGATTACTTGCAATCATGGCTTTATCATAAAAAGGTGAGACATTTAGATCATTGATAATCTCTGTAATAGCAAAAGGAGCGATTATGTTTTTCATTATTACAGTAGATTTTGTCCTGGCACTCAAAAACTTATTGGAAATTTTGAAATCCAGATATACTTATGATCAGTATGTTCAAACAGTTGTTTGAGCTGAAAGACTGATAATGATATACAGCATGGGAAGCCATTACAATTTCTACTGTGATTATCCTCATTTGAATTTCTCTTAATCAAAAAATTCATTGTTTTATCACTGCCTTTGGTAGTAGTTGAGGAAATCATAATCTCTTATGTTTAGCTGTTAGTATATGCTGGCTTATAACTGCCTTTCAGTTTTCTATATTGAATAACAATTATGTACTATTCAAAGAGGCTTTCCTGGTGGTTCAGATGGTAAAGAATCTGCCTGCAATGCAAGAGATCTGGGTTTGATCCCTGGGTTGGGAAGATCCCCTGAAGAATGGAATGGCAACCCATTCTAGTGTTCCTGCCTGGAGAACTCCATGGACAGAGGAGTCTGGCAGGAAACAGTCCATGGAGTCACAAAGAGTCAGACATGACTGAGTGACTTTAACTTTCACTATTCAAAGAACTATAAAATGCCATCTCCCTCATTTAATAAATGATCATTCCTAAGAAAATTCATCATAAAATGTACACCTATGTTTTGGCATGTGGGGGTTCAAATACACACAAATAAAGATTGGGTGATAGTGACTCAGAATTGAAAAGATTGCTAATCTCACTTCTTCTACAGAACATATCTCACCCATAAATCCAAATTTACATCTAACAGTCAACAAATGTCGATACTGACAGAATTGAAAATTTGTGAACAAAAATTAGACATCTGATGCAAAACAAGGTGAACTTCCTGATTGTCTGCAAGGGAGAGCTGTGGTAGTCAGGCATAATCTTCCTCAACAAAATGAAGGTTGATTTGATAGAAGGTTTTGGGGAAGCCAAAGTTTCAGGGGTTGGTTGATTTACAGAAAAGCATGAGTGTTAGGTTGACGGATTTCCACCTGTATAGTGTGGTCACTGGATTGAGGCTACTGTTCCCAGTCTGGCTTTCATGAATGTGGTCATTGGAGAGAGGCACTTGGTGTCTAGGAGTTTGGAACTGTTTAGAAGTGTAGAACTATCTCTGACTGGCTAACCTGCAGAAACTCGTTACCAGAAATGATTGATTTCAGAGCAAGTATACTGCTCCTATGTTCTCTCTGACAGAAGTTGCTAATTAAGACTTAACGACTTTGACCAGAGAACAATCTCGTTCTTTGCTTGGATATGAAAAACAAGTACTTTCAATTCTCTACCTTGTTCCTTTCCATCTTCCACAACTCCCTTCTTGGTCATCCCCTAGCTAAACCTGGTAGCTTAGATGGTAAAGAATCTGTCTGCAATGCAGGAAGCCTGAGTTCAATCCCTAGGCTGGGAAGATCCGCTGGAGAAGGGAATGGCTACCCACTCCAGTATTCTTGACTGGAGAATTCCGTGGACAGAGAAGCCTGGTGGGCAAAAAGTCAGATATGGCATAGTGACTAACATTTACAATTTTAGTCAAATTTGCGGGAAAGACATTAAGGGGATTGCTCAGATTTGTAGAGGTTTGATTTTCAGGTAGTCTTGGTATTTAAGTGATTTAAGGGCCAAAAATCTCTGGCTGAAAAGTATCTCTAACTTTTCATATTTCTAATTTATTGAAAAAAAAAACCTGATGACAGGATATGTAGGGCATCCTGACAAAGTCAATATAGGCAGCAGGACCGTCCTAAACAGAGTGTGTTGTGTACGTACAGAATGCTTGTTCATCTTATCTCTGGTGGCTGAGAGCAGAACTGTGCTTTCCTGGGGTCGCCCTCCATTCCAGCCTTGATCTCCAGGGTCAGCACACACTGAGATTACCCTCCTGTTTTCCTCCAGCCAGGGTAGTCTGACCCTCAGGTCTGGGAGCAAAGCCCCACCCTCTCTATCTTGCAGGTGCCTGTGACCTGACAGCTTCTACCAGGCATGCATGACACTTAAATTTTAACCCCTAATGATGGACAACTTCGCAAGTGCATGCTCTAGTCTTGTGAATGCATACACTCTGTGCTGACCTGAAACAAATAGACTGCTAGATATTTCTCCCTCAAAGATGGGTTTATTTGATATCAGCAGATAATTTCACTCTCTCTCTAATATATATATGTGTGTGTGTGTATATATACATATATACCAGTTTCCAATTTTCTTCTTTATTTCAAAGAACAAGTTAAAGTATAGCTTGGCCTCTTTGATACAGGCACCAGGCTCCTTTGGGGGATGCGCACACCGTCAACTAACTCCCTTTTTCAGGGTTCCTTAGTAACACAGAGATATGCCATGGAGTTGGATCCAGTTTTCTGTGGTCTTCCACATCACCAAATATAATTCTTGGATGGTATCTACTTATTCTCTGTAACAGAGCCCCACATTTATTTTTTTCTAAAAGAAAGTTTTTTCTTTAGTTTTTGTTGTAGTAATGATTTCCCTTTTTTTTTTTTTTTTAATCTAGGAAACTATCTCACAACATTTCTCACACAAGTGGGGTCTTTCCCTAAATTTAGGGCTGCTGTCCATTTCTTTCATATTTTTTTCTATTCATCCGAGTATTTTATAGTGATTAGAGATAATTCAGGTTCCATGTTTTCAGAGTTATCAAATCCAAAGTCTCCATTTGTATTTAACATTACTACAAACTTAAATACACGTTATTTGAAAAACATACAGGGTATCTTAAACTTTGCAACTTTCTTTTTTTTTTTTTCATTTATTTTTATTAGTTGGAGGCTAATTACTTTACAATATTGTAGTCAGTTTTGTCATACATTGACATGAATCAGCCATGGATTTACATGTATTCCCATCCCGATCCCCCCTCCCACCTCCCTCTCTACCCGATCCCTCTGGGTCTTCCCAGTGCACCAGGCCCGAGCACTTGTCTCATGCATCCAACCTGGGCTGGTGATCTGTTTCATCATAGATAATATACATGTTTCGATGCTGTTCTCTCGAAACATCCCACCCTCGCCTTCTCCCACAGAGTCCAAAAGTCTGTTCTGTACATCTGTGTCTCTTTCTTTTATGTTACTTTGGCTATTTCCTGTATTTCCTCCCAGTATTGACTTTAAAAACATTTTTAGATTTTTTTTTCCCCAGAAATTAGTGTAATTGTGTCTGACTATATAGTCAGATTTCGGAGAAGGCAATGGCAACCCACTCCAGTACTCTTGCCTGGAGAATCCCAGGGACGGGGGAGCCTGGTGGGCTGCCATCTATGGGGTCGCACAGAGTCGGACACGACTGAAGCAACTTAGCAGCGGCAGCAGTAGCATATGGTCAGGTTTAGAGGGAGACTCCTGCCTCCACCTCCTGCCCAGGTGCCAGAGTAGCAAGTAAGGTAGAAAAGTTGGAGTCTGGTCAGGAGGTGATGGAAGAAGGCTGTCCTGAGTCTGGACATGTGCTGTCAGGTTTAATTGTAGACACATCTGTGATAGTGAGTTAGATAAGCGACAGGCAAATGTTTCCTGTAAAGGTTCAGATAGTAAGCTTATCGGACGTTGTAGGCAGTTTGGTCTCTGTTATAACTATCCAACTCCACCATTGTTTCACAAAAGCAACTCTAAACAGGAAATAAAACTGGGCATGGCTAGGCATCAGTGGACATTTGATTACAAAGAGCTGGTGGCCCAGTTTGATGCATGGACCATAGGTAGCTGACCCTTGATTTAAATAATAATCTTTGAATTGTGACTATTTGGTAATTAGTTTTTTAAAAAAAGATATAGTGTTTGAATATTAAAAAGCTCTAGGAAGCAAATATTAAATTATTTACTTACTTTTGGATAGGTTGGACTAGTATGAGAATAGGGATTATACACATATTATATATATATGTTATATATATTTCCCTACCGCCCCCCTCCTCCATCCCATACATCCTGCTTCAAGCCCTTTGTCTGGCATATACTGGGACTCAATAAGTTTTGCTTTTACAAAAGAGTAAATAAATGTGGATTAATGGATTAGTGGACATTAGTGGATTAGTGCACATTACTAATCCTCTCTTCTCTGTAGCTCACATTATTTGGAATTATTGACATATCTTTCTTGCTCTCTCCTTATTTACATTTTATTTGTTGGTTCCCTTGACACTGAAAAAACTTTCTTCTATGACACATAGATACATGTGGACTTCATTTCTATCCTGTCCTGTAAATTTGCTGTTACCAAAACTTTCCCTCTGGTTTCCTTCATCCTTTCTATTGTCTCCCACCTCAGTTGCTCCAACACCATTCCATTCTTAAACCTCACTGTACATTTAGCTGCAGGAGTTTTCCTAAATTATTGCCAAACAGATGAAGAACAAACTTCTTTCAATTTTCAAGAATCTTGGGCTGACTTTTAGGTGTTTTACACCCTCTAAATACTTATTGGGTGTGGTCTACAATGCATGAAATGTCATTCTTTCTACTCCCATGCATGAAATGCCAATATTGTGCTTTTGAGGCTCAGAAAATAGATAGACCATGAAATCCTCAGATATTTTTCACTTTTATTATCTATCCTTCCCATCTTTTATGATATCAGATCTCTCTCCATGGGCCACTTTATTCCAGAGAGATTGTTTAATCACATAGGCCTTTCTGTCTACTATGACAATAGAATAAGCTCTACATGGTTCCTTCCTGACTTGCCTAGCTTCTTGGAAAGGAATATCTACTGTCTTTACTATTTTATTCCCTTAGTGACATAACCATCGGCACAGTCCTATCCCTTCCACCAGTAAGGAAAACTTCTTAGCTCCAGGATTACAACAAGCTCTTGGTCGATCATTCCACATAGAAAATGTTCTCCCTCCCAGAATTACTTGAAATTCCATGAAAGCTGGCCTCTCCCAGGTAGAACCCAATGCTTCTAGTTAGTTCTGGGACCTCTCAGACTCTAGTGCAAAAGACATCACTATCAGCATCTACCTGGTGTGTACATATATGGGATTGTTGGCTCAGAAGAGTGAAGTCAATATAGAATTCTTTCTCCAGCAAATCTGGGGGAGGGGGGCTTCTGGTTCTCCAAAATTGTGCCAAATGACCTCAATATGATGACTCTTGAGAGTTTCTGATTCAAAACATGGGTCAAGCTTTTGGGAAGCCACTTCACACTCAGCACAGAATATTGGACTGGCTGGACATGTCAACTGATATATATTTGGAAATCGAGGTTGGTGCTTTTAGGTGTGTACATGCTTGTCCAAGGGCACAGGCTAACTCCATAAAAAGATGACTTCCTGTTCACTTGGGGGAGCACCCCAACTGCCCAAGAATCCTCTGTGTGGCAAGTCCAACACTACAAAGAATCTATGCTAAGGTCTGGATCTACCTGTCCACTCTCAGTACATGTCCTCATTAGCAACCCAGGTAAGACCCTAGCTGTCATATTTTAGGAGGCGTCTCAAATTTCTTTAGAAAATATACTGTTTTATGCTAGGTTCTTGAAGGTCCAAAACATGGACAATTGTACCCTAGCTTTCTGACTGAAATTAGCACTTGGTGACAACCCTCTGCTTCAGGATACTCAGCTGTGGTTCCTCCTGAAGTATCTAGGAAGTGGCTGTAAACATCTGAGTTGCCTGGAGATCTCATTGTCAATGCAGAGGTGTGAAGTTCAGATCCAGAGTGTCTGAATCTGTGTGGGGTAATCTAACAATCTCTCAGCTAATTCTGATGGAGGTGTTCCAGAGGGCTTGCATTTAGAAATGGTGGACTGTGGAAAAGACTGATTCAGTGACCCTCAATAGTGCAAGATGGTGCCTTTGAGGCAGGGGCACATAGGGTGTCTATGGATTGCTACTAACTAGGTAAATCCCATCTCTCATTCTCTTGGCATCTTTAGAAGCAGACAGAATCCAGAAGATATCTGGGGTGAGGGACAAATTGGGGGATTGAGATTGACATATACACCCTGCTGCTGCTGCTAAGTCGCTTCAGTCATGTCCGACTCTGTGCGACCCCATAGACGGCAGCCCACCAGGCTCCCCCGTCCCTGGGATTCTCCAGGCAAGAACACTGGAGTGGGTTGTCATTTCCTTCTCCAATGCATGAAAGTGAAAAGTGAAACTGAAGTCGTTCAGTCATGTCCAACTCTTCGAAATCCCATGGACTGCAGCCTACCAGGCTCCTCTGTCCATGGGATTTTCCAGGCATAGACACACTACTGTATATAAATAACTAATAAGGACCTATTCTACAGCACAGGAAACTCTACTCAAATCTCTGTGATGGCCTATATGTGAAAAAAATCTACAGAAGAGTGAATATATTTTTATGTGCAGCTGATTCACCTTGCTGTATACCTGGAACACAATATTGTAAATCAACTATACTCCAATAAAATTTTTAAAATAAAATAAAAGTTATTCTTAGCCAAAAGCAAAAGGAAAATTCTGAGTAGATTTTCTCTCCCCATTCCAGGTCTGAAGAGATATGTACACCCAGCTCCAACAGGCTGAGTGATTCTGGGTGCCATGACCCTGCACAAAGAAAAGATCCAGGGACTTCAGATTGAGTTCAATTTGTTCCTATTTCATGGTATGGTTCTTGGAGATAGTTGGAACTTCAGAGGGCAGAAGCGAGACACTTCAGAATTCAGAGAAGAAGGCACACAGGGCTAGGTGGGGCTCCATGAGAACACAGAGAAGCTTGTATTAGAATACTGTGAGGATGGTTTCCTTTGATTAAGAAAAGCAGAATATTTTTTTCTCACTACAAATCACCCAGCTTGTTTGGCCTGACCATTGTATTTATAGGCTAGTGTTTCTGTATGTGGGTTATACATGTAGCTGTCTGAACAAAATACAGGAAGCCACTAAATGATACAGGGTATCTGAACATTATCTATAGTGCTTGCAGTAATGAATATACAGGCAGTATGATCCAGGTCTGGGCCATAATTAGCATGCTGCTTTATACCCCAGAGTTCTGGGCAAACTAGTTGGGAAGGAGGAAAAGGAGCATAGGAAAAATATAGAAATAGAACCCCCTCACAAAAGTCAGATGAGCAAAAGGAAGATAGACCCAGGGGATATGATTGGAGGAAGTCTGCTCATCAGGCAAAGTCTCCTGTCTGAAAACAGCCCAAGTTGAGCATTAAGAAGTCTCATTTTTTAAAATGACCTTGGGTATATTTTTATTTTTTCCTAATTTTTTTTGACTTTTATTTTTTTATGGGGTATAGTGATTAATAAGCAATGTTGTGATAGTTTCATGTGAACAGAGAAGGAACTCAGCCATGTATGTGCATGTATCCATTCTTCCCCAAACCTCACTTTCATCCAGGCTGCCATATAACATTGAGCAGAGTTCCATGTGCTATACAGTATTTCCTTGTTGATTATCCATTTTAAATATAGCCATGTGTAACTGTCCATCTCAAACTCCCTAACTATCCCTACTGCCATCCTTCCCCCCTGACTAAGCTAGTTCTCAAAGCCTGTGAGTCTGTTTCTCTTTTGTACATAAGTTCATTTGTATCATTTCTTTTTAGATTCCACATATAAGGGATGTCATACAGTATTTCTCCTCTGTCTGGCTTACTTCACCCAGTATGACATCATCTAGGTCCATCCATGTGAGCATTAGGTTCAGTTCAGTCATTCAGTTGTGTGCAACTTTCTGCAACCCCATGAACTGCAGCATGCCAGGCCTCCCTGTCCATCACCAACTCCTGGAGTCCAGCCAAACCCATGTCCATTGAGTCGGTGATGCCATCCAACCATCTCATTCTCTGTTGTCCCCTTCTCCTCCTTCCCCCAATCCCTCCCAGCATCAGGGTCTTTCAAATGAGTCAGCTCTTCACATCAGATGGCCAAAGTATTGGTGTTTCAGCTTCAACTTTAGTCCTTCCAATGAGCACCCAAGACTGATCTCCTTTAGGATGGACTGGTTGGATCTCCTTGCAGTCCAAAGGACTCTCAAGAGTCTTCTCCAACACCACAGTTCAAAAGCATCAATTCTTTGGTGCTCAGCTTTCTTTATAGCCCAACTCTCACAACCATGCATGACCACTGGAAAAACCATAGCCTTGACTAGACAGACCTTTGTTGACAAAGTAATGTCTCTGCTTTTTAAATGCTGTCTAGGTTGGTCATAACTTTTCTTCCAAGGAGTAAGCGTCTTTTAATTTCATGGCTGCAGTGATTTTGGAGCCCCCCAAAATAAAGTCTGACACTGCTTCCACTATTTTCCCATCTATATCCCATGAAGTGATAGATCTTAGTTTTCTGAATGTTGAGCTTTAAGCCAACATTTTCAGTCTCCTCTTTCACTTTCATCAAGAGGGTCTTTAGCTCTTCTTCACTTTCTGCCTTAAGGTTGGTGTCATCTGCCTATCTGAGGTTATTGATATTTCTCCCGGTAATCTAGATTCCAGCTTGTGCTTCCTCCAGCCCAGCGTTTCTCATGATGTACTCTGCATATAAGTTAAATAAGCAGGGTGACAATACACAGCCTTGATGTACTCATTTTCCTATTTGGAACCAGTCTGTTGGTTCATGTCCAGTTCTAACTGTTGCTTCCTGACCTGCATACAGGTTTCTCAAGAGGCAGGTCAGGTGGTCTGGTATTCCCATCTCTTTCAGAATTTTCCACAGTTTATTGTGATCCACACAGTCGAAGGCTTTGGCATAGTCAATAAAGCAGAAATAGATGTTTTTCTGGAACTCACTTGCTTTTTCAATGATCCAGCGGGTGTTGGCAATTTGATCTCTGGTTCCTCTGCCTTTTCTGAAACCAGCTTGAACATCTGGAAGTTCACAGTTCATGTATTGCTGAAGCCTGGCTTGGAGAATTTTGAGCATTACTTTACTAGCATGTGAGATGAGTGCAATTGTGTGGTAGTTTGAGCATTCTTTGGCATTGCCTTCCTTTGGGACTGGAATGTGGTCCACTGGAGAAGGGAATGGCAAACCACTTCAGTATTCTTGCCTTGAGAACCCCATGAACAGCATGAAAAGGCAAAAAGATAGAACACTGAAAGATGAACTCCCCAGGTCAAGTAGGTGCCCAACAAGCTACTGGTGATCATTGGAAAAATAACTCCAGAAAGAATGAAGGGATGCAGCCAAAGCGAAAACAACACCCAGTTGTGGATGGTATTGGTGATAGAAGCAAGGTTTGATGCTGTAAAGAGCAATATTGCATAGGAACCTGGAATGTTAGGTCCATGAATGAAGGCAAATTGGAAGTGGTCAAACAGGAGATGGCAAGAGTGAACTTAGACATTCTAGGAATATGCGAACTAAGATGGACTGGAATGGGTGAATTTAACTCAGATGACCATTATATCTACTACTGTGGGCAAGGATCCCCTAAAAGAAATGGAGTAACCATCATGGTCAACAAAAGAGTTCACAATGCAGTACTTGGATGCAATCTCATAAACTATAGAATGATCTCTTTGTTTCCGAGGCAAACCATTCAGTATCATGGTATTCCAAGTCTATGCCCCGAACAGTAACGCTGAAGAAGCTGAAGTTGAACAGTTCTATGAAGACCTACAAGACCTTCTAGAACTAACCCCCCAAAAAGATGTCCCTTTCATTATAGGGGACTGGAATGCAAAAGTAGGAAATCAAGAAACACCTGGAGTAATAGGCAAATTTGGCCTTGGAGTACAGAATGAAGCACGGCAAAGGCTGATAGAGTTCTGCCAAGAGAATGCTGGTCATAGCAAACACCCTCTTCCAACAACACAAGAGAAGACTCTACACATGGACATCACCAGCTGGTCAACACCAAAATCAGATTGATTATATTCTTTGCAGCCTAAGATAGAGAAGCTCTACACAGTCAGCAAAAGCAGACTGTGGCTCAGATCATGAACTCCTTATTGCCAAATTCAGACTAAAATTGAAAAAAGTGGAGAAAACCACTAGGCCATTCAGGTATGACCTAAATCAAATCCCTTATGATTATACAGTGGAAATGAGAAATAGATTTGAGGGACTAGATCTGACAGACAGAGAGCCTGATGAACTATGGATGGAGGTTCGTGACCTTGTACAGGAGACGGGAATCAAGACCATCCCCAAGAAAAAGAAATGGAAAAAAGCAAAATGACTGTCTGAGGAGGCCTTACAAATAGCTGTGAAAAGAAGGGAAGTGAAAGGCAAAGGAGAAAAGGAAAGATATAGCCATCCGAATGCAGAGTTCCAAAGAATATCA
The DNA here is from genome assembly GCF_019320065.1 of Cervus canadensis. Taxonomy (NCBI): domain Eukaryota; kingdom Metazoa; phylum Chordata; class Mammalia; order Artiodactyla; family Cervidae; genus Cervus; species Cervus canadensis. The sequence goes on along the minus strand of NC_057393.1, from coordinate 53,374,293 downwards.
AGGAGAGAGAAGAAAGCCTTCCTTAGTGATCAATGCAAAGAACTAGAGGAAAGCAGTAGAGTGGGAAAGACTAGAGATCTCTTCAAGAAAATAAGAGATACCAAGGAAACATTTCATGCAAAGATGGGTTCAATAAAGGACAGAAGTGGTATGGACCTAACAGAAGCAGAAAATATTAAGAAGTGGTGGCAAGAATACACAGAGGAACTGTGCAAAAAAGATCTTCACGACCCAGATAACCACGATGGTGTGATCATTCACATAGAGCCAGACACCCTGGAATGTGAAGTCAAGTGGGCCTTAGGAAGCATGACTACAAACAAAGCTAGTGGAGGTGATGGAGTTCCAGTTGACCTATTTCAAATCCTGAAAGATGATGCTGTGAAAGTGCTGCACTCAATATGCCAGAAAATCTGGAAAACTCAGCAGTGGCCACAGGACTAGAAAAGGTCAGTTTTCATTCCATGTGAGCATTAAGAAGTCTTATTTCAGGAAAATGGCATGTCCTAACAAAAAGACTGAACCTAAAGATGTGGCTTAAATAACAATCAAAAATTGGCATCCAGGAAGTTACTGGTGTGGACTGCTGCAGTATGGCTGAGGTTCATGTGTGTAAGATAGAGCAAGGTGTAAGCACTGTTAGCCAGGCTGGGCCAGAGGGAATAATGCAGAAGGTTTTGGGTTAGGTTTGATTCTGTAGACTGGGCAGGAGACCTGAAAAGGGTAGGCACAGTCCTGGCCATGAGACAAAAACTCAAGTCATGCCCATTGGCTTTGTAATCGAATCAGTTTCTCCAAAACACATTGACTCTGAACTCTCTTCCCACTCCCACTCCAGTTTGAACTGTTTCCATCTTCTGCTTGCTCATAACTTTGTCTGCCCCAGAGTATTTCAAAGAGCCCCTGGAATCCACACTTCTTGTCTTGTTAATCATCTTAAAGTTCAAAGCTGCTGAAAACAAAATCTTCATTGATGTATGGCCTGGTTTAATTTCACTTTCAGCCTCTGTCATGTTGTAGCTCACTAGCTTACTATAAATCTCATGAAAATTGCTTGTAATCTTTTACCAGCTGCTGCTCTCCACTCATTCAATACTGACTTGTGCGAGTTCGCTTTTCCACTTGGTATTTGTAGGTGGCAGCACATTAAATAGACTCAATTTAGAGTTCACATTTTCCCTCTTTTGTTTCTCTAATGGATAGAAAAGTCGTATTTATAATTTATATGTCTAAGGGGAATACCCGGGATTTGAAATTTCAGTCTTCTGAGCTGAGAGCTAAAGTATTACCCAACCCATGTGTAAATTTTCCCATCATATTGCAGATCTTTTAGGATAGTTTCTTTCCGGAGAGGCCTAAAGGTTATCTTTTGAGGAGTCAACTGAAGGAAATCATGTTTAGATGGTGATAAACCTTTTTATTTCTCCCACTGGAGCTCAGTGGCCCATAATTGAAATCTTTTACTGAGAAGTCAAATGTATTGTTTGACATGGGCTTGTTGATAATCTGTGCAGGTTAGACGAGAGGTTGGGTATGGGAGTAAATGCCTATAGGTTACATGGTTCATAATTTTTTTAAATTTAGTAGTTTTACTGAATATCTGCTCTATGCCAGGATTTAGTTAGGCATAAGAAATGCAAGTATTAATAAGAGAAAATATCTTGGGTGTGGAATATTTACTGTGGGCCTCTATATACCAGCTATTGTGCTATATGCCAGTTACAAGCACATTATTCACTTATTATTATTTATGTATTTGTTTATTTATTTGAAGTATAGTTTTATACTAGTTTCAGATATATAACATAGTGATTCAATATTTTTATAGATTATACTCCTTTTAAAGTTGTAAAATACTGGCTATATTTCTTGTGCTGTACAATATGCCATTGTAACTTACTTATTTTATGATGGTAGTTTGTACCTCGTAATCCCTCACCCCTTTTTTCCCCCTCCCAATCCCCTCTCCCATTGGTAACCACTAGTTTATTCTTTGCATCTGTAAGTCTGTTTCTTGTTTGTTATATTCACTACTTTGTTTTATTTTTTAGATTCCACATACCAGTTATATCATACAGTATTTATTGTTCTCTGTCTGACTCATTTCACTAAAGCATAATGCCCTCCAGGCCCATCCATGTTGTTGCAAATGGCAGAGTTTCATTCTTTTTAAGGCTAATACTCCATTGAATAATTGTATATATGCCACATCTTCTTTACCCATTCATCTGTTAATGGATATAGGTTGCTTCCATATCTTGGCTATCGTAAATAATTTGGTATGAATGCTGGGATGCATATATCTTTGCAAATAGTGTCTTCATTTTTTGGATATGTGCTGTGCTATGTGTGCATGCTAAGTCATTTCAGTCTTGTCTGACTCTTTGGGCCTCTGTGGACTGTAGCCTACCAGGCTCCTCTGTCCACAGGATTCTCAAGGCAAGAATACTGGAGGGGGTTGTTGTGCTCTCCTCCAGGAGATCGTCCCAACCCAGGGAAGGAACCTGCATCTCTTATGTCTTCTGCGTGGGCAGCCAGGTTTTTTACCACTAGCGCCACCTGGGAAACACCAGGTACTACACTTGATCTTAGCCAAAAGGCCGAGAAGCGATGCATTTTTTTTGGATATATATATCCATAATAATAAATAACATTGTTAGGGATATTATTTCTAATATAAACTTTAATAGGAATAATACTTACATAACAAATAAAATTAAAATACAGGCAAAACTGATTTTTTTTAGTGTTTATGTGACTCATAGCTGTCAGATTATAATTTTTGATTGTTGTGGGCAGGGAGAAAACAGTCAGAGCTGTCAGAGAAACTTAGGCATGAAATGATGTTTTTTCCTTTGAGCCTTTGCTACCAGAGTGAACTTTTCCAGGTCTCTTTAATCAATGGGCTTCAGTACCTTTATTATAAATTGATTATCCTTTTCTCATCTTCTCAGAGAAGCCGAGCCCCAGCAGTAATGGTTAGTACCTCTACAGTGTGATGATGATATATTACAGCATCTAAAAGCTTGTCTTGAAATGTATGTATTTCCCCTGGAATATACCCACTAGCTGCTGATTTCTTTAAAAATTCACTCCAGTTGAGTCCATCAACAGTTTTTGAATATCACTTAGAGAGCTTTAGCGGTCTGATCCCTGGATCAGGAAGATCCTTGGAGTATGAAATGTCAACTCACTTCAGTATTCTTTTTTTTTTTTTCCCACTGCAGTATTCTCATCTGGAAAATTCCATGGACAGAGGAGCCTGGTGGGCTATAGTCCACAGAGTTGAAGAGTCAGATATGACTGAGCATGCACACACAGGCAGTGGCAATAACAACTAGGTTGAAGGACAAGCCATCTGTCTACAGCAGTCTCCTTTTCTTCTATGGGATTGTCTATTTTATTAATTATCTATTAACTAATAGATAATTGTCAATTAACGTCTTGTTCACAATATTTCTCTCTACTCCAACTTTTGCCTTTATTTTCAGTGTTTATATCATCCAAGAAGAAGAAAGATATACCAATCTGGTTTAATTCTTTGAACCCTGGTCTCATCAACTCCATCAAAATTTCTTTGCATTTCAGCCACTCTTTTCAATAGCCTTTCCCCAGAAATATATTTCTATTCTTCCATATTATGTGCTCAAATACCCTCTACTTCAGCCTCAGTGAGACCTCCAATCAATGAGGCCACTTTCCTATGATCTTCTAAAATCTTCTGCCTTCCTTTTACTGCTATTTACCTGGGTTCCATGGTCCACTATTATGATATGCTCTGGCAAATATGTTCCACTCATTGCCTCTTTCCATCATCCCATGTGCCTGGCAAAAACCTATGCTGTGCATTCTCAGATGTGGGAGCATTTTAGGCAGAGAGAACAGTATAACAGTTGGAATCTCCTTTTAACTACACAAGCCCCTGACTACATCTGTGAACTTTCAGTCCAGCCCCAAGCCCTAGCCACTGTGAAAACCCACCGGCTTCCTTCCTTTCTCTCCCAAGTCATTTTTGAAACAGACTGAGAGGGCCTGCTCTGTTCTGCCCAGAAAGAATCTTTTCATACCCTCTTGGTATGTGTATGTGTAGTGTTATCCTCTCAGTTTCTGAACCAAATTTTGTTTGGAGGTCCACCCGTATCTGTAAAGGGGACACAAAAAAATTTATCCAGCAAACAGTCTCAGATGTTCAGGGAATACACAGTGTGGTGTTTGTGGATCATGGTGAAGATACTGGAATGTTTTTTATATGTCAGGATTTTAAATTGTTTACTTTGATTGCTTTAAGGAAAGTTGACAATAGGTATGTAGGCATGAAAACAGCAAGAACAGTTACAAGGCAATGCACTAGTTCAGTTGAGAGATAATGGTAGCTTGGCTTAAAATGGGAGTAGTGGAGAGTGAGTTAAAGTGTTAGTCACTCAGTCAAGTCTGACTCTTTGTGACCCCATGGACTGCAGCCCACCAGGCTCCTCTGTCCATGGGATCTTCCAGGCAAGAATACTGGAGTGGGTTGATATTGCCTTCTCCAGGGAGTGGAGAGCAGGGTCATGTATATTTTTAAAGTTTGAACTAAGAAGATTAGCTAAACATTGTAATAGTGGGGGATACTGGTAATGGGGCAATTTCAGGTTCATTATGAGGGTAATCATTCGAAAAGACCCTGATGCTGGGAAAGATTGAGGGCAAGAGGAGAAGAGGGCAACAGAAGATGAGATAGTTGGATGGCTTCATTTACTCAGTGGACATGAGTTAGAGAAAACTCAGAGAGAGAGTGAAGGACAGGCAAGCCTGGTATGCTGCAGTTCATAGGGTCACAAAGAGTTGGACAGGACTTAGCAAATGAACAACAACATGAGGGTAATTAAGAGTTTTATTTGTGGCGATTTGAATTTGAAATAGCTACCAGACATCCAGAGAAAGATGCAGGGTATACAGTTGAATACAGAAGTCTGGAGCTCAGAGTTAGGGGCAAAATTCTGGGCACAGGCTAAAATGGACTGAAAATTATTCTTACAGTTGTTCCTGAGTATCCATGGGAAGATTGGTTCCAAGACCCTATGTGCTAAATATCTTCAGTCGTGTCTGACTCTGTGCGATCCCATGGACTGTAGCTCTCTAGACTCCTCTGTCCATGGGATTCTCCAGGCAAAGGTATTGGAGTGGGTTGCCATTTCCTCCTCTAGGGGATCTTCCTGACCCAGCGATCAAACCCGCGCCTCTTATTTCCTGCATTGGCAGGTGGGTTCTTTACCACCAGTGCCACCTGGGAAACCCAAGACCCTATTCGATACCAAAATCCATAGATGCCCAAGTCTCTTATATGAAATGGTTTAGCAGTACAATAGACAATCTGTTATCCACGGATGAGGAACCTCTAATACTGAAGGGTCAACTGTAAAGTCAGTGATCTCTAAAGGGAATTTACATATGAAAGCACAGTCTAACACACACACTAATAATATACATTATGTTCTTTTGTGACTAAATTCTTGTGGAACTCTGACAATGTAAAAATATGGGCTCACAAAAATTTGAGGTCGATTTCAAAAGTCTTATGACTTTCCTGGAAACTAATTTGGCTACATGCATTGACTTTGTCTATTATCTTTTGTAAGTTAGGCTTTATAAATGTGTTTAAAGGCCTTAAATTTAGCTCAATTTAAAATCTGCTTGTAGGGAAAGATAAAGAGTCACTATAGTGCCCGTGAAAATAAAGAATTACATAAGAATTTTATGGAAAAAAAAAAACAAACTCAAAGATCTATTTGTCTGTTTTATCTTCCATTGCTGTTGTCAATTATTATATAAAATTCAATCTAAATTGTTAGATATTCTATATTATAGTTTCCAGTATTGTTGTGGTCCGGGTGCAGGTTGGAAAATAATTTCCAGACATGAAACAGAATGAGAGGAAAATACAGTTTACTAGAGTGGGAGACACTGTTAGAGCAGTGGGCCAGCTCAAGCGAAAACCGACATTGAACAGGGGTCTTTGGTCCACTTTTATACCCAGGGTACAAGGAGTGGGATAGGGGTCTTGTGGGTCATGTGTTGATTGGATAAGGCACGTACAGACTAAGGCAAATACCTTTTCCCTATGGAGTAGGAGGGGAGACAGGCTATACTGCTCAGGAAGACTTGAAATCCATTAATAGTTACAACGTGGGGGAGGGAAGGATGATATGGGTCTGGTTTTTTCATTCCTGCATTCCAAGACCCTCCTTGGTATTATCTGCTCTTTCATCCTTGGGTCATCACAGGTATGCCTCTCATGAGGAGATTAAATTGTTTTCTTCTTTATAAAGACTGGTAATATTGCATTCATGTATTAATAGGAAGTATCATTTGTTACTATATAATTATGAGTTAGAGGGAATTTGGACTAAAAGGAAAATTAACACCAAATTCTCAGAAAGAATTACACTGGCTGAGTTTGCAAGTCAGGCAGTGTGCTCAGCTGTGTCGGACTTTGTGCGACCCCATGGACTGCAGCACACCAGGCTTCCCTGTCCATCACCAACTCCCAGAGCTTGCTCAGACTCATGTCCATCGAGTCAGTGATGCCATCGAACCATCTTTTCCTCTGTTGTCCCCTTCTCCTCCTGCCTCCTGGCTTCTAAGCAGTAAGTGTACAAAATCAATGAGAACAAACATTGTGGAAACTTTTTAGGTCCAGGCAATCTATGAGGATGAGGTTGCCCCTTTTCCTGTTCTCATTTACATGTTCTCTGTCTCAGGTGAATGCAGGAAAGATGGTTATTTGGAATGGAAAGCATTGGTTTATTTCAAATCTTACGTAAATTTATTTGGAGTAACGATTTATATAACTTGGGTCTTATTTGTGCAGCTCACAAAATAGAGAATTCTGTTAAAGAGAGCTACTACAATGTGACCAATCTTTACTCTTCTAAACTTTCAAAGACTTTTATTCAATATCCCAAAGTATATAGAGATGAATATGGTACAGTGATAGTATGCTTATTTTCTGAATTTCTAGAAGTATTGATTAAATTGTATTGGCAAATAAAATATTAAATGTTCTTAACTGCCTATTGGAAATTATATAATGATAAAAGAATAACTATGTCATAGGTGAGGCAATAAAACAAACTAATAAATTTTAATGTAAACAAATTCTAGCATTATCTTTGTTATCCTCAAAAGTGCAAGAAGTTGAGAAAGGAAATAAGGTTTTCAGGAATAAAAGGGATAAAATCTGTGATGAAACAGATCTATATGGTCCTAAAGGCTTATCTTTCATCATAAAAGAAAATCCACCATTTCACTAATTGAATTTAGCCCAGAATTATAATTTTGTTTAATCAAACCTGAAAATAAAACTATAAAACAAGTAAATAAAACCAAATCATAGACTCCATGAAATAATAACTTTGTGTAGGTTTAGACTCAACTGTTTTCATTAAGGTAGAAAAAACATAGTTTTTTTGTTGTCTGCATTCATGACTACTAGCATAATCTCTCGAAATTTAGCCCACATTTGACATATCTGCTTTTAGTCAATTCCACATGTAAAAAATCAGAGTTTAAGATTTCATGTGGACATGATTATTAAGCCTGATGGCTCACTTAAAATAGAATTAATGTTCTCTATTGACTGCTTATCCTCTTGCCATGAAGACAGAAAATGTAGTTTGGGTCAGAAGACTATCCTCTTAATCTGGTTTTTATTACTGGATTGTCTCCCATTTTGACAGAAGAACATCAACGAGAAATGTTAGGAAAAGGATTGATACTACAATTTTATTTCTTTCTAGGACTTTCTCTTCAGAGTCAGTGACCAGTGTATACTAGATATTGACTGCTTATTGCTGTTGTCCCAATTATTAATAATGTCTCCTTTCACTCACAAACACAATCTGGTTTGGATGATAAATTATATGGTCAGCCTACCTCTAAGTTGTTTCTTATAAATGATTCAGTTTGGGACAAATTTTGTGTAAGTTTATCCTCCTCCCTCCTTTCTTGTGAGAATTTTCCTAAAGTGGCTGTTATCTTCAACATTCATTGATGTTCTACTTTTAGCAACCATTTTCCCTAGAGTTTACATCAACATGCTCAGCATGCTTATGCTGCCAACCTTCCTAATTATGCAAAATTGTACCAAGAATTACCAGATCTCCAACTTGCAATATCTGTGTCCAACCACTAAGCCAATGCTAAATGTTTTGTGTATTATTTTGAAAGCACCATCTCCTGTATTATTAAGGATAGATTTGTGTAACAAGTAGATTTAAGTATATAGTAAATTGAAGTTCTACTGATAAAGCTGAGTAAGCTCTTAAAGATCAACCTTCCTACTGATGTAGACAAAATTATAAAAAAGAGGAAGGCATTAAAAAGTCAACTTCCTGAAGGCATCTGAAGACAAACAAAAGCAGAAGTTTCTGAAGGGAAGTCAACATTTGGAAAGAGGGAATATTACAGGGCGGTTTCCCCATTTTTGTAGCTTTTTGCCTGAAAGTTGTCCAAGTTTGGTGCAGCATGGGGTAGCTCAAACCCCAGCAGTCTTTCTGGAGCACAGGAATTAGAAGAACATAGCAGCAAGAAAGTGAAGACTGGGAGAAGGAGAAAAAGACAGAGAGAGGAAGAAATTCTGTTTTCTCTGCCCAACTTGGGCTAATGCATGACCTCAGTTGCTGGGGCAGGTCACAAGTAACCAAGTTAAGAATAAAGAACTGAAATGAGATTTGAGTTGATGTTGAAGAGATGTTTGCAGTTTGGGACTATAGAAATTAATTACATGTTAATATGAATGAGCAATCAAAAGAAACATTTTTTTTTTTTGGAGAAATTTGCCAGAATCCTGATCTCTACAACATAACATTACCAATGTCTAGGATGTGACCCATAATTACAAAGAAGCAGGAAAATGTAAACCAGTCCAGAGAGACAGAGGGGAAAAACCATTGAAAAGAAACCAACTGTGAGATGACCCAGATGGAATCAACAGAGAAGGATTTTAAAGTTGCAGTTAAGCTATTATCAGTGATGTAAAGGAAAACATATTCAGACTGTATCAAAGAGACACAAACTGTATAAAAAGAACAAAATGTAATTTATCTGAAAAAGGCAGTATCTGAATTAGCAATTCACTAGTTGGGCTTAGCAGAATAAAGGTGATAGGAGAATAAATGCATGAATGTGAAGATAGATCATTAAAAACTACTCAATCTGAAAGAGAACCAAAATGATTGGACAAAAATGGCAAAGATTTGGGTACTTTGGGGTCAATGTTAGATGTTCTAGCATACACGTAGTTTTGGTTCAGAAAGGAGAGAAGAAAGAAAGAATGAGAAGAAAAAAGAAAGAATGAGCAGAAAATAATATTTGAAGAAATAATGATCAACTGAAAGCAGAAGTCAATTCTCCTCACTAATGGGAACTTGAAATATACAGACTTGGACAGTAGAAGACGCGATGCTCCCACTACAGGCAGCATGGGCACAGAATATCTGACTGTAGCTACGTCATTTCAAGAACTTTTTTTTTTTGCCTATCAGCCTGCGTGATACAGAACATACCCTAAGGAAGCAAACTTTTCTGTGAAAATGAGTTCATTATAACCTGGTACGCAAGGACATTATTTTATGAAAGTGCAAAAGCAGCCTTAGCAAGTCCTAACCAAACCTGGAGTTTGTTGACACAATCAGCAAAGAGGTACAAAGTGGGCTTTGAAGAATGCATGTGCCTTCCATTTAGAGGGGTGAAGAAGGATTGGGCTTTCAAAGAGCTTGCAGATCCATGAATTAGAGAGAAAGAGAGTTGCTAAGACATTTTTTCCCTAAAAACATTTCATGTTCCTGTCTTCCTTCCTTAGAAACACCATTTCTATCACATCAATTTTAGAACTTATCAAAGTCACAGGAAGTCATCTCTAGGTAAGGATAAGTAGAACTTATTTAATAGAGGCTATTATTACTAATTAAGAGTAGATGCAATTTATTTTCTTTCTATTTGCTATTCTTTTTACATATGTAAAAAATTATAATGATAAATATCTTCATGTGGTGAATTTCCACCTTCCTTTCTACACCCCACCTTAAGTTCTTAAATTTCCCTATTATTTATTAAAATTTTAAATTTTAGGAACCTCACCCTCAGGACTGGGGAGTGATTGCAATACTTTAATTCTTTGTTTGGAAGTATAATGTCTCTTTACAATAAAAACATGGAGGATACAGGGGAAGAAATAGATATGTTGATTTGTTTGACCAGGTCACCAAAACATCACTTTAGCGTCTTGGCACTCAAAGTAAGTTTGTCGATTACCTAGGACCTTGCTAAAAATGCAAAATCCCTGGTCCCAATCAGGATCTACTGAATCAGAATATGCATTTTAATGCCGTAGGTGATTCTTGTGAAAACTGAATTTTTAGTAGCAGGGCTCTAACACTGCTTTTCCACCTTAAAAAAATATAATCTTTAGACTTCTTTGATTTCCATATCTTCACCTTTCACATGTTAACTGACCATTTCCTTCATATAAGTCATTTCAATATGTCGCTCATTGCACTTTAATGGCCCATGGGATGAACAGTCAGCAAGACAGAGAGTATAAGCAATGCAAGTTAAAAAATCTGAGGGGCATGGTGAATGTCCTCTAATCTTTTGAGTGAGTTGATATCTAAAAGGGTGGCTCTTTCCTCAGTGTTTGATAGATGTTCCCAGACATTAACTAGGCAGGTTCTATGAACTAAAACAAAAAATAAAGATCAGAGTAGAAACAGGGTAGGTGGTAATTATGTAGGGGAGATGGCAGAGAGGACCCTTGCCAAGCATTCTATTCCTAGAAAGACCTTTAATGTAAATTAGAGTCTTGAGTTAAAAAAAAAAAATCAGATGAATTGAATCAAAATAAGGAGTCTGATGGTAAGCAATCTGGTATTTTCCCTTGATCTTAGAATTGTTGGTGCTTTCCACTAATGAAATTGTCTCATGTTTGCTCACATAGTATTCTTTTCAGAGGAGAAATCAAATAAATTCTAACACATACATGGATGCACATGTGCATGTGTACACTGGCATAGCACTGATTAAAATAGATCTAGTGACTGACTTTGGATACAAAAGTACTACTAATGCATAACTAGGTCAATAATCATAACCCAGACTTCCAAAATGTGAGGCTGAATTCATATTTCAGCACCCAGACAATCAATGCCCTGCTTTGATTCTTGCATTCCCTTTCATTAATTCTGGGCTGACACATGGCCTACTCTAATTAGTCCATCTTTAATGGAGGCAGTAACTGAATGTCAACACCAGGGTAGGTCACCAAATGCCACTTCTGCTCTTAGAAACCAAGGAAACAGCGGAGACGGCACACCAAAGGCAACGGAGAAACATGGAACAGTAAGAGCATGGGGGAGGAGGAGGTGTTGCTAATGAATGATAATGAAGTGAAAGAGGCCAAAGTCTGTTACAAGCTCTGAAGTTAATAATAATCTTATTTTCCATTTAATGAGGTAGGGCAAGGCTTCAGAGGAAAGGTAAGACTGTGATGTTAGAAGCAAAGTAATGTAGGCTAGAAAGAGACCAAGTGAGGGCTTCCTTGTAATAGTGTGAATTAAGAGTGAATATATAGTAGGGAAAAATTGTGCTCAAGAATTTTTAGACTGATATTTTAGTCCTTTTAAACCATAGAATACTTTGGAAAATATTTCAGCTATGGTTTAGTGAATGTTTACTGCATGTTCTTTGAGTAGTTTGAGCAGTATTTGGGGGCTACAATTTCTTATCATCAATTTGATTAATTTGTCTTTACAATGTTCGCATCCATGACTGCTGCCATAACAAACAAATGAGCAAAAAAAAAAAAAAACCCTGAAGTACAAATATCAGGGAGAAAATATTTGTGAAGTGAGTTATTCCTTATAAAATATATTCTGCAAGTATACAGAGGCTCCTGATTATTTACTAAGTTTTTTATAGTTATGTGCCTTCTGTTATTCTCAATAGAATACAAATCTTTCAATTCGGAAAAATGTCCAGCCTCCCCTACAGTTAGTTTGTTCTCCCTAAATGTGTTAGAAGTTTATATAATTTTCAATGTTCATTTTAATTATGAAAATATTATTTCATTGTTTATCACAACAAAGGTTTTCTCACTGAGCATTAAATCTTTGAATTCCAAAATCAGTTCTAGGGTTTATAAAGGATTTCTTGTAAAGTATATCATAGATTGATACTATTATTTGACTATGTTAATTTGAAGTTTTTCTATAAAAATAAGTTAACTTGGGATAGGAGATGGCAAACAAAATATCATAAAAATCAAATCTTTTCACTAATATTTTCTCATGGGTTTGTTTCAAGACTCACTTAATGTAGTGAGACAAAGCTTCTTTGAATGTCTTAGAATTTAAAGTAGCTGTGTTCTGAGGATTTTAACAATATCCAAATTTATTTTTTCCTGCTTTTAGACAGATACACAAACTCTAAGCTTAAAAATGTGTTTTTGAGCCTTTTAATAAATTCCACCATGGCTCTGCATATATTTAGAAAAGTCATCTTTAGAAAGATTTGGCTAGTACATAATAGTAGCTCAGTAAAAACTGGTCAAATGAAAATATCTGTAATATTTCCTTCAATTATCCTTGTAAGTTGGAGTAAGTGTTGTAGTCTCTACACACGAAAGTTAGGCAAGGAGTAAGTGCTGAGATCCCACAGCTTGGTTTTTGCTCCTCAAGTGATCTCAATCTAAGCAAATGAGACAGATACATCAAGAACTAGGAAAGTAGCATGGTGTAGGTTGACGTAGATTGTTGATGGTATTAATGTTGTCTTTGTGTGAAATTAAAAGATGTCTACTCCTTGGAAGGAAAGTTATGACCAACCTAGATAGCATATTAAATAGCAGAGACATTACTTTGCCAACAAAGGTCTGCCTAGTCAAGGCTATGGTTTTTCCAGTGGTCAAGTATGGATGTGAGGGTTGGACTATAAAGAAATCTGAGTGCAGAAGAATTGATGCTTTTGAACTGTGGTGTTGGAGAAGACTCTTGAGAGTCCCATGGACTGCAAGGAGATCCAACCAGTCCATCCTAAAGGAGATCAGTCCTGGGTGTTCATTGGAAGGACTGATGCTGAAGCTGAAACTTCAAAACTTTGGCCACCTGACATGAAGAGCTGACTCATTTGAAAAGACCCTGATGCTGGGAAAGATTGAGGGCAGGAGGAGAAGGGGACGACAGAGGATGAGATGGTTGGATGGCATCACCGACTCAATGGACATGGGTTTGGGTGGACTCTGGGAGTTGGTTATGGACAGGGAGGCCTGGCGTGCTGTGGTTCATGGGGTCACAAAGAGTCAGAGACGACTGAGCAACTGAACTGAACTAAACTGTGTTTATGTTTTGTGTTTTGTAACTATCTGATTCCTTCCCATTCTGACTCTGGGCTGGCCTTGGGACTCTGCAGATAATAGAATGTGGTAGAAGTGATAGGGTGTGAGTCAAAGACTGCGTCTCAAGATATTTGCATCCTTTTGCTTAGACCCTCCCTTTCTTGCTCATTCTCATCTTCTGTCCATACTATGTGACCACCTGGAGAATCAGACACATATGGGGAGAAGCCACAATGGCTAACTGAGAGTCAATCAACTGTCAGAAGCACATGTAGCCCTCTCCCAGCAACCTGAAGCTTACCACGGAGTTGGGAAACCACCTGAAACCAGAAGAATTTCCTAGCTCAGTGTAGTTTCCAAGCAACAAAATCACGAACTAAAAGCATGGCTGTTGTTTAAACTTTGAAATGTGGTGGTGGGTTGTTACATAGCAGTAACTAACTGATACATGAGGTAAAGAGCTGTGGACCTTGGAAATATTTGCTGCTTTTTCTAAAGAAACAGATTGCTTAATGTAATGTGAGTTTAATTTGAATTTAAAATGATTGGAATATCCTTATTTTCTTTAGTTGAGATTATAAAATTTGAATTACTTTATTAGGGCTCAAGGAAAGAATTTCAATTTGTGACATCTAGGAAGACCTTTTTGATATGTAATAACCATCTGTTAATGGTTTGGGATGCATCTTGTGACTAAAAGGTAAAAATAAGAGTATATTTGCAGCCCATGTAACATCTTTTTAAATGTTTGTCACATGGAATCACAAAGTCCAATTTCTGATGTCAGAGATTTCATTGTAAATTATATTTAATGTGGTCTAGCTTAAAAATGCCATTTTTACAAGCCATTACTTGGTTGTCTGCCTTTAGGCCAAGGATGACCCTGATGGAATAATAAATTTTGATTGAAATTTGGCTTATTAACAGTCCCAAATTATGAGGCTAGTAGTTCCAGGGTTATAGAGATTGCTATGTCATTATATTCATAAGAGTCTCCTGCATAATCCATGGAGAGTTAGGCCACAAAGCTGTCACTAATACTGCTGCAGGATATGACAAAGCACCATGTTCTCTTGAGCTTTGTAGAAAATACTTAGGACTGTAGACTGAATTTCATATGATGGTATTACTGCATTCCAGGTCTTGTTTCTGAGCTTTACTTTCATGCATCCAGTGATTAAACACTCAAGAGGCCCATATTTGCCACAAATTTGGTGTAAACTAATCACTCACCTAGAGCCAGACATCCTGGAATGTGAAGTCAAGTGAGCCTTAGAAAGCATCACTACGAACAAAGCTAGTGGATGTGATGGAATTCCAATTGAGCTATTTCAAATCCTGAAAGATGCTGTGAAAGTGCTGCACTCAATATGCCAGCAAATTTGGAAAACTCAGCAGTGGCCACAGGACTGGAAAAGGTCAGTTTTCATTCCAATCCCTAAGAAAGGCAATCCCAAAGAATGCTCAAACTACTGCACAATTGCACTCATCTCACACTCTAGTAAAGTAATGCTCAAAATTCTCCAAACCAGGCTTCAGCAATACGGGAACCGTGAACTTCCAGATGTTCAAGCTGGTTTTAGAAAAGGCAGAGGAACCAGAGATCAAATTGCCAACATCTGCTGGATCATCGAAAAAGCAAGAAAGTTCCAGAAAAACATCTATTTCTGCTTTATTGACTATGCCAAAGCCTTCGACTGTGTGGATCACAATAAATGGTGGAAAATTCTTAAAGAGATGGGAATACCAGACCACCTGACCTGTCTCTTGAGAAACCTGTATGCAGGTCAGGAAGCAACAGTTAGAACTGGGCATGGAACAATAGACTGGTTCCAAATAGGAAAAGGAGTACGTCAAGGCTGTATATTGTCACCCTGCTTATTTAACTTATATGCAGAGTATATCATGAGAAACGCTGGGCTGGAGGAAGCACAAGCTGGAATCAAGATTGCCAGGAGAAATATCAATAACCTCAGAATGCAGATGACACCACCCTTATGGCTGAGAGTGAAGAGGAACTAAAAAGCCTCTTGATGAAAGTGAAAGAGGAGACTGAAAAAGTTGGCTTAAAGCTTAACATTCAGAAAATGAAGATCATGGCATCTGGTCCCATCACTTCATGAGAAATAGATGGGGAGACAGTAGAAACAGTGTCAGACTTCAATTTTTTGGGCTCCAAAATCACTGCAGATGGTGACTGCAGCCATGAAATTAAAAGACGCTTACTCCTTGGAAGGAAAGTTATGACCAATCTAGATAGCATATTAAAAAGCAGAGACATTACTTTGCCAACAAAGGTACATCTGGTCAAGGCTATGGTTCTTCCAGTGGTCATGTATGGATGAGAGAGTTGGACTATAAAGAAAGCTGAGCACAGAAGAATTGATGCTTTTGAACTGTGGTGTTGGAGAAGACTCTTGGGAGTCCCTTGGACTGCAAGGAGATCCAACCAGTCCATCCTGAAGGAGATCAGTCCTGGGTGTTCATTGGAAGGACTGATGCTGAAGCTGAAACTCCAATGCTTTGGCCACCTCATGTGAAGAGTTGACTCATTGGAAAAGACCCTGATGCTGGGAGGGATTGGGGGCAGGAGGAGAAGGGGACGACAGAGGATGAGATGGTTGGATGGCATCACCGACTCAATGGGCATGAGTTTGAGTAAACTTCGGGAGCTGGTGATGGACAGGGAGGCCTGGCGTGCTGTGATTCATGGGGTCGCAGAGAGTCAGACACGACTGAGCGACTGAACTGAACTGAACTGATCTTCTTCCTTTTGATAACAGAAGAGCACTCAGCAGAAAGATGAACAAATAATTTGGTGAATCATTTCATAAAATAGGACATTCAAATGGCATTAGTCATATGAAAACACACTCACCCTCACTTGTTAATCAGTGACATACAAATTAAAAGCACCATGACACAGTACTATACACCTACCAACTTGGCCAAAAGTAGAAAGAATAGTACAAGTGTTGATAAAGATATGGAGCTATGGGGACTGTCATTTATTTCTGATAGGGGTATAAAATTTAGTAACCACTTTGGAAAAGTATTCAAAATTTACTGATTTAGATTAAGATACACATTCTATAATTGAACAATTAAATTTCCAAATGAGTGTATATGTGCAATAAGATGTGTCTTATGTCTCATGTGTCTACATGAGAACATTCATAGAAGCATTATTTATAGTTCCAAACAAAAAATTACTCAAATATAGTAATTTTGAGTTTGAAATTATACATTATCAACAGTATATAATGTGTTATATTCATATGGTGGAGTCTCATGCAATGATATAAATTAATGAACTACCGTTATATAGAATTGGGCTTTCCAGGTGGTGCTAGTCATAAGGAACTGAGCTGACAATGCAGGAGATGTAAGAAACACAGAGGAGGGCATGGCAACCCATTCAGTATTCTTGTCTGGAGAATCCCATGGACAGAGGAGCCTGGTAGGCTATAGTCCATAGGGTCACAAAGAGTCAGACACAACTGCAGTGACTTAGTACATTATATAGGATAGCCTATTTGAATCTCACATGGATAACGTTACAGGAAAGAAGCTAGGCACACAAAAAATTGACTAAACTATTTCATTTATATCAATTCCAAAAGGAGAAAAAGTAAACTACAGGGATAGAAATCAGGACTGGGTTACATTTAGAAAGAAGACAGAGTAGTGCTTGGTAGGGAGCTCTGGAAGATAACTGGGATACTAGCAATAGTCTATTTTTGAACGTTGGTGGTGGTTATACAAGTGTTTGCATTGTGATAACTCTTTGAATAGCTGTATACCTAGCATATTTGACTCCCCAAATGGGCAATAATTTTTAACAGCTCTTTCTTGTATATGACAAAATTTTTAGTAATAATCACAAAATAATCCATGCTAGTCCATGTTTTTTAGACTCAGTTTTAGTTTCAAAGCAACTGAAACAGAACCTCTAGTATCTTTAAGAGAATGCAGGAAGAAATAGATTCTGAGAATCAGAAAGAAAAAAGTATCTTCAATGATGTAAAAACATTGGGAAGGATTAAAAAGGTTAAAAATGCGATATAGAAAGTTGCAAGGAAAAGTATTCAAAATAAATTCTATTTTTGGATTATAATTAATTGATTTCTATTTATATTTTATTTACTGTCTTTTTTATGCTTTTCTTTAAGATTTTCAAAATTTCTTGCTAAATTAATTCACATTTTGGTATCTTCTTGTGCTTAATAATAATTTTGAATTACTGATTGTCCTCTGTGTACAGCTTTGCCCAAATTCTATATTGTAGTCTGATCTACATTTTTAACAAGAATGATTTTGAAGAATGTTTTCATACTTCTATGCTTTTGTGTTTCTTTATTTGAGAGGTGATGGTGTTTTTTCTGTGGTTTTTAATATCTACAGTAATTGCAAAAGAATGACCAAAGTTTGGAATTTATTAAAGCCTTCCTTTGTAGCATTGTCAGTGGTTAAATTTAACAATTCTGTGAAACTTTCAGAAGATATATATATATACACATATATTTACACAAGTTTATTTAACTTTTATATTATTTAATTAAATTCATATCCTTAATTATTTTTTCTTTGTTCTATCAAAAGCTGAGCACAGTATTATCAAATTCCCTACAGTGATTTTGCCAATTTCTATTTCTTACAGATATTGCTTTACCTCTTTAAAAGACAGTAGAATCTGCAATAATATTATCAGAGTAGAATTTAAATTAAAACATTAAAAGTGACAAAGAATGCTTTATATTGACATTTCATGATTAACAAGCTATTTTTTGTGGTTTGTGACATTTTATGACTAATTACAAAGCAAATTTGTACTTGTATTTCCCAGTTAAGGCAAGTGAGGTGATGTGAAAGTTGCTCAGTCGTGTCTGAATCTTTGTGACCCCATGGATTATACAGTGCATGGAATTCTCCAGGCCAGAATACTGAAGTGGGTAGCCTTTCCCCTAAAATAGATTGAAAATTATTCTTACAGTTGTTCCTGAGTATCCGTGGGGAGATTGGTTCCAAAGGATTTTCAGTTGTGTGTGTCTCTTTGTGATCCCATGGACTGTAGCTCTGTAGGCTCCTCTGGCCATAGAATTCTTCAAGCAAAGATACTGGAGTGGGTAGCCTTTCCCGTCTCCAGGGGATCTTCCCAACCCAGGGATCGAACCCAGGTCTCTCACATTGCAGGCAGATTCTTTACCAGCTGAACCACAAGGGAAGCCCAGTTTTACCAGTTAAGGTAAAAAAGAAAAAATCAAAAATAATTACTCTTTAGATTATATCACCCTGTCCTATTTATTATCTTCATAACAATTGTTATTTTGCTTGTTATTACTTTAACAAGTAATAAATGCACTTGAAACAAATTAAAATCTAGTAACTCTCAGGAAAGAAATGGAAAATATAAGCAAAAGAAAATAAAACAGAAGGAAGTAACAAATAGACATTTTAGCACTGAAAAGAAATAAATCAAATAGAGGAAATCAACAGTAGAATGGAGTGGACAGAGGAAAGAATCAGTGAACTTGAAAGAAGAGCAATAGAAATTATCCACTGTGAGCAACAGAGAGAAAATAGCCAGTGACCAGAGAAAATTATTAGAAATATCTTTGTATTTATTTTGATCTAACATATTTTCCATATTCATTGCTAATGTATGTTATACAATTTGTATAATGTTAATACAATAATAAATTTATGTGTATATATGATTAATTAATAATTAGGTATGGGAAGTAAGATTTTGAAAGACATATGTCCTTCATAGACATATGAACTTTTGGAAACCAGTCTAAATTATACCTTTCTGGCTCCTTCATTCTAGGTTCTATATTCTATAATTCAGTTGTGTATGTGACCCATCAACACCTCAGTGGTGAGTAATAATTCTGATGGGCAAGTGTCTGTAACTGAGAAAGTTAGAAATTTTGATTAAATGGCTCTACATTTCCATTTAAGAAATGTGTATGTTAACAGTATTGGAGCAATTTTCTGCACCCACATAAGAGGTCCCTCTGTCTTATCTTTTCCTATCTGAGTTGTTTTCTTCCTGATTTGGTGTGATTGACAGTGGGAGTTGGGCCCACACTCAAAACAGCATACTGTTTTGACTTTTCTCCTATGAATTCCTGAAGCAATGAAAGTCAGGAAAACATTGTCAGGATAGGGTCATAATAAAAGGCCCTATTGAATGCTGTTCTCCTGAGCCTGTAAATTCAGTGAAGTTTATTGTTCTGATCTCGAGTCCACAGATTATGCTGTGTGATTTAAGGCACTAAAGAAGCAGTCAGTTTGAGCAGCAGTAAAATTTCTGCAGAATAAACAAACTCATAAACTGGCACTCTACAACCTCCACACACTGCACCATTTCCCCTTGGCTGTTTCACTCCAGGATTACAGTGGTAAAGTGATGCAAAAAACAGACTAACATCTAGCACTTAAAAAGACAGGATTCACATTTAGGCAATGCATAACTAAGTATTTCCTCATTTGAAATTTTCACTAAAAGCATTTTAATAATCTAACACATTCTATGATAATAGACATAATGCTTCTGTGGTATATTCTGTGGCTTGGGCAGGTGTAAAGTCTGAGAAAGTACTTTTCAGGCATGGTTACTACTACTTGCTTGCCATTTGCTTGGCTATTATTGAAACTAACTGAAAATTAGCAGAGAAGTCTCTAGTTCAAGGTAAGAAATTCTGTTGTGGATGTGGCACAGTCAATTGTAATTCTTGTGTCACCCCTAGATCCTCTTACAACCCCCTTCCTTTTAAGCAGCTAGCAGTGTCCTTTTATAATGTAAAGTAAGTCTAAGAGTTTACTAGGTTTTTATAAAAGATAAAACTATTTGGAGGGAGACTTTAGATGTTCCGGGATTCCCTGGTGACTCAGATGGTAGAACAAAAGTTGGGGTAAAATAGAGTGACTTAAGAGGAATAAGAAAGAGATAAAGTTTTCTTCATCAGCCTGAGAAGAACATGAGTAGCAGAGAACTGTGCCCAGAAGCTTGGTTGTGCACTAGGGAGGCGAAAATTGTCTGATGGTTGATTGCAAAGCAGATGAAGCTTACTAAGCTCAGAGCGCATGTATTCACAGCTGAGTCCAAGAGTATGGACCCTAAATATGTCAAAATCTCATCAGAACTACTGGACCTGAAGAGATGCATGGGTACTGGGGTGATGGATATATTGATGGTGTCCTCTGTGGACAGATGGTTGATGAATGCAGGAGCATCCCCAATGCCTTTAAACTGTATAAGACATTGTACCTTGAGTACATTGAGGTTGGGAGCCGGAAAATCACTGAAATTGACTTCCCCAACCTCAGATATGCAGATAACACCAC
Organism: Cervus canadensis; assembly: GCF_019320065.1. Lineage (NCBI taxonomy): Eukaryota > Metazoa > Chordata > Mammalia > Artiodactyla > Cervidae > Cervus > Cervus canadensis. Next base: position 53,353,571 of record NC_057393.1, on the reverse strand, counting down.
CCTTATGGCAGAAAGTGAAGAAGAATTAAAGAGCCTCTTGATGAAAGTGAAAGAGGAGAGTGGAAAAGTTGGCTTAAAGCTCAACATTCAGAAAACTAAGATCATGCCATCACTTCATGGCAAATAGATGGGGAAACAGTGGAAACAGTGGCTGACTTTATTTTTGGGGGCTCCAAAATCACTGCAGATGGTGATTGCAGCCATGAAGTTAAAAGACGCTTACTCCTTGGAAGGAAAATTATGACCAACCTAGACAGCATATTAAAAAGCAGAGACATTACTTTGCCAACAAAGGTCTGCCTAGTCAAGGCTATGGTTTTTCCAGTGGTCATGTATGGATGTGAGGGTTGGACTATAAAGAAATCTGAGTGCAGAAGAATAGATGCTTTTGAACTGTGGTGTTGGAGAAGACTCTTGAGAGTCCCTTGGACTACAAAGAGATCCAACCAGTCCATCTTAAAGGAGATCAGTCCTGGGTGTTCATTGGAAGGACTGATGCTGAAGCTGAAACTCCAATGCTTTGGCCACCTCATGCAAAGAGCTGACTCATTTGAAAAGACCCTGATGCTGGGAAAGATTGAGGGCAGGAGGAGAAGGGGACGACAGAGGATGAGATGGTTGGATGGCATCACCGATTCAATGGACATGGGTTTGGGTGGACTCCGGGAGTTGGTGATGGACAGGGAGGCCTGGCGTGCTGTGGTTCATGGGGTCTCAAGAAGTCGGACATGACTGAGTGACTGAACTGAACTGAATCATGATGGAAGCCTGTATGCCAGAATTTGCAGTTTATTATTCATATCAGCTGCAAGATATTCAACTTATGTGCCCTTAAGATCTACAACAATAACTAACTACCTGGAGACATTCACTTCTATGATACTAATTTCCAAATCTTTTGTAAAATATGTCTTCTATTACACCTTAGATTACCATTTATGAGATGATTTATTGGCAGTTTCAAAAGATTTTGTGGTATTCTTTAAGTATTATTTACATTATGTAAGTGTACATTGTTCGATTTTATTATTATTTATCTCTGCCCCTCCTGGAGAGTCTTGTAATTTATTCCACTTATTTTACTTCCCAGTACTCAAAAAATGAGACATAGGGAGCAGCATGAGGAAGTTTACGTTAACCAAAACTGAAAAGAGCAGAAGAAAGTCAAGAAATGACACTAAATTCCAGGACCGTTTTTCTTTCACTATCTAGTGCATATGTGGTATACTGGGTGCATGACTATTTTATTGAGTCTAAGATACTGTGGATTGTACAATCATCAAGTTTTGTACAATCATTTATGCTACCAATTAAAAGATAATGATTCTTTCTTATCACTTAGAATTTTTATTTTATACTTAAAGAATTCTTACACTTATTTAAATTTAGAGTTTTATTACATATCACTCTTGGACATGCATGCAAAAAAAAGTAAAATAAATGGGCTGAAATATTCCTGAAGCTTCTTCATCTCCAAAGTTTGATTTTCCTGAATTACCTCCTAATTTAGGGTTATCAAGCCCATGTATTATTTCAACATGTACTGAGACATCATGAACAATGGTAAGGTAGTATTTCTTGAGAGAATACTCCAATCTTGTTTCTAGACTTCTCTCCCAAGATGCTTATATCCATTCTGCAAGTTTTGATGTGGCCACTTTTCATGTTTGAATAGCCAAAGAAATGGCAACTACATTGTAATGGCTACCTGTTTGCAATGATCTTTAGATGCCATAAATTGTAATGGGTACTTCAATTTCAATATATTACATGTTTATAAAGAATGCTTGCTTTGAATCAATGAAACAAGGAATTAACAGTCTCTGTAATTTGTTATAAAATGGATTCATAACACAGGGAAATTATTTTACAGGATTAAAAAGGAAGACCTTTTACCTAGGGTTCTTCTTACATTAATATTTTCAAGGTAAAATATAGAAATTCTTCTTTAAAGTTTTCAGAAAAGTTCTAGCCCACCAAATATGGGGAAATTATTCCTCATCACATTGCAGTGAAGTATTAAACATCAAAGTAAAAGATGGTATTGTGAGGATAACCAGAGATAAAATTCCAAAAATGAAAAAACATTAAATTTAAAAAATAGATGAACAAGAAGGTCCTACTGTACAGCACAGAGATCTATATCAACATCTTGCAATAATATATTATGTCATTATATAATATATATTATTTGTTCCCTGAAGCTCAAATACTTTGGCCACCCAATGCAAAAAGCTGACTCATTGGAAAAGACTCTGATGGTGGGAAAGATTGAGGGCAGGAAGAGAAGGGGGCGACAGGGGATGAGATGTTTGGATGGTATGACTGATTCAATGGACATGAGTTTGAGCAAACTCTGGGAGATGGTGAAGGACAAGAGAAGCCTGGTGTGCTGCAGTCCATGGGGCTGCAAAGAGTCAGACATGACTGAACGACTGAATAACAACAACAAAAGATGTCTTGGAGCGGTATTCAACCATTTAGGTAATGATCTCACTTCAGTAAAATGTTTTTGAGCATGCACCCTCAATGTACATATGTTTGTTCATTTATTATATACACGTGGTATTGTACTAATATATTCTATACAAAACACAGATATAAGGGACGTGATAAAAATAAATGCAAACTAAAGACATACTATATTCTTTTTAGACTTCCCATGGGTAATCTGGTAATCCAAAGGGTAATCTGATTTTGAGCAAGACCTTCTTAAAGTGTCAAAATTGTATTTCAACCTGATAAGGACTTTGCTTTTCTTTTTTTTTTCAAAGAAATTACAATTCATCATTTTCTCAGGTTTTTTTTAAGCTAGTTTCTTAATGCTGGAGGGTTAATTTGTTTCTGCAAGTGAGCCTTTGATTACCAGAGTGTAACTTCCTCATATGGCAATAGTTAGTCTTAGGAAAAGTCCCCTGTGAAGTTAATTTTTATAAATTGAGTCTGGCTCCCTGCTGACTTCATAAAATGGAAAGTTTGTTTCTCTTGGGGCAGAGGGGAAACATAGCCCTTAGATATAATAAAATCACACTAACCGTGTAGAGAAAATCTTTGAAAAGCCTACGTTTAAAAGAAAATCATTACTTTTATGCTCAAATAATGTTACTCAAAATGAGATCAAGTCTTGATTGCAAAATAACAGAGCCCTCATCCTTTTCAAGTTCCTGGAACACTGCTGAAAGACCAAAAGGAGAAAAAAATTTGAAAGAAATCAACTTCACCGGCTAAGTATAAATTTCCCTTTTTATTTTCTTTTTCCATTTTTCTCCCAGTTACTTGATATTCTCCTATTAAGATTATGGCAAAAAATCAACATTAAAAATAATACAATTAGCTTATAAGCATATTGTTGAGTATATTTATCAAGTTAAGCACTATATAAATAAAACTTTTCCCCTTATTTATGAAGTCAGATTCTTTGGAGTGAGTATAGAATGTGTTCCTCAGGATCCCTTGCTGAAGAGCAGAGAAGGTAGCGGCATATATTTCCTATTTTTGAATAGTCATATTATTTCAAAATGCTGGTTATATAGTGAATATAAATGTATCAATATCTGATTAAATCTTTAGGGGAGAATATTATAATATGAATTACTGAATCAAAGAAATACTTCTACTGTGGAACGTAAGCTAGCAATGTATGAGTGCTTATCTCAGAAAATGTCCACTAATATTGATAATTACTATTGCATTAACTTTTGTCAGTGTGAGTTGAAAAACAAAAGTCTGTTTAATTTTCATTTTGTAGTACTACTTAACATATATTTTGAACAATTATTAGCCATATTAATTTTTGTGCATATATCCTCATACATGTAGACTATTTCTTTTCTTCTATATTTTCCACAAGATCTAAAACATCTGTACTTATTATTGTTGCTAGAATTTTATAGTATTTTTGTAAACAAAATAATATTCTTTAACAAACTTCATAAATTTTTACAGTGGTTCTCTTGTTCTGACACGTTGGAAAAGCAAATGAATAACTCTTTTAGTTATAAATGGAACAAATGGCAAATTTAAATATAATGCATAGCTCACTTCATAAGATAATAGAGAAATTCCATTTGCCAGAAATAAAGAAGGAACTTTATTTACTTGTAAATGAAGTTATAAAATTTATAAGGAAAACCAGAGCATTAAGTCAGTAAATTGAGGCCAGATGATTATCTAGATGATTATAGATAATCTAGATGATTATACATTATCTAGATTATCAAACCCCAAATTAGGCCCTAAATTCTACAGAATCAGACTTGAATTTCCATACAGAGAACAGAGATTAGGACTTGGACGTTCAATTTACGGGAAGTTGGGACTAACACTCCAAAGGTCAAGACACCTGGAGGATGTACTTCCAGGGAAAGGAAAAAAAGGAAACCTTTGAAAACTAGGCCTTTGAGAGACAAGAAAGTTCTTTTGGTACTGAAACATTAAAACAAAATTCCATGAGAAATCAAAGCTTTGAGCCTGTGCTGAGTTTATTCCTTACCTGGGGCTGTAGGAATTCTCAAACCAGGAATTTAAATGGGACTCAGACTGACAATTATCCTAAAGACTGAGAGAAGCTAATGTTCTGGAAGACAAAGCCCAAGCTGGAAACATTGACTATCCAAGTCAAGAAAAGAAGAAAAAATAAAAAAAGAGAGCAGCAAAGAAAATGTATGGTGGGAATGCAAACTAGTACAGCCGCTATGGAAAACAGTGTGGAGATTTCTTAAAAAATTGGAAATAGAACTGCCATATGACCCAGCAATACCACTTCTGGGCATACACACTGAGGAAACCAGATCTGAAAGAGACACGTGCACCCCAATGTTCATCGCAGCACTGTTTATAATAGCCAGGACATGGAAGCAACCTAGATGCCCATCAGCAGATGAATGGATAAAGGAAGCTGTGGTACATATACACCATGGAATATTACTCAGCCATTAAAAAGAATTCATTTGAATCAGTTCTAATGAGATGGATGAAACTGGAGCCCATTATACAGAGTGAAGTAAGCCAGAAAGATAAAGAACATTACAGCATACTAACACATATATATGGAATTTAGAAAGATGGTAACGATAACCCTATATGCAAAACAGAAAAAGAGACACAGAAATACAAAACAGACTTTTGAACTCTGTGGGAGAAGGTGAGGGTGGGATGTTTCGAAAGAACAGCATGTATATTATCTATGGTGAAACAGATCACCAGCCCAGGTGGGATGCATGAGACAAGTGCTCGGGCCTGGTGCACTGGGAAGACCCAGAGGAATCGGGTGGAGAGGGAGGTGGGTGGGGGGATCGGGATGGGGAATACATGTAACTCTATGGCTGATTCATATCAATGTATGACAAAACCCACTGAAATGTTGTGAAGTAATTAGCCTCCAACTAATAAAAAAAAAATTAAAAATTAAAAATTAAAAAAAGAGAACAAAATTAAATAAAAATAAATCCAATGTGTAAGTAATCAATGTAAAATCAATATATCACAGTAGTCAAAAGATCTAAAAGTAGGAAAAAGTTCTAAAACTGGATTAAAATAATAACAAAATCTAGTGACAAAGTACAACTAAAATACTCTAATGCAAATTTGGGTCACAAAAGATGGAAGAAAGAAATGAATCAAGAGTCAGCAAGATGGTAGAATACTTTCACTCTGAACACCTTAGATCTCAGATAATGCTACAGTTTTTGGTATCTCTCATAGGAAAGAAAGGCATACACATAAATGTCAGAAACTAAGAAGAAAGTTAAAATCATATGAACAAAAGTAAGCACTCCAAATTTGGCTGTTTTTGTGGTGCCATGGGAGGAATTAATGGTGTGGTCATGACAATGTGGGGGATTCAAGTGAAATGCTCAGTAGGATGAGACTGTGAAGGATCATGAAAGAATCAGGAAACCAGCTATGAAATTATTGAAGTTAAAGTCTAGCTGGGGGCAGAGGTGTCTTTGATAGTGTTGGAAGTGGCAGGATTAATACAATTCTGGATATATTTGAAATTATGCCTGACCACATTTCTTGATGACTTGCTCGAGAAAAACAGAGATGTGAGAGTTGGATTTTTGACTTTTGCATCTGAGAGGATGGATTTTTTTCTTACTCAGATAGAAAACATTGGAGAAAGAGAAGGGTGTTAGGAGAAGTCAGATGTTTTGTATTGTACATTTTAAAGTTGAGATGCTTATTAAACATTTCAATGGACAATTTAAGTTCACATTTGGAAATGCCGTGTGAGGGAGAGCTCTGGGCTGGATATATAATAATCTCAAGAGTCATCAGTGGTTAGGAAACTTAAAAGACAGAAAATACAGTAACATGAGTTCCAGAAGGAGAAAAACATAAACTAGTATTTAAAGAAAAAAAAAATAGCTGGAAATTTTCCAAAACACTTAAAAACTACAAAATCTGAGGATTAATAAGTAAGAACATTCTTAATAAATCTATTTCTCATCACACTGGAATCAAACATCCAAGTCAAAAATGGTATTGTAAGGACAACCAGAGATAAAATTCCCCCCAAAAAAGAGAAAAAGACTTTGAATTAATTGAAAGACAGACAAGGTCCTTCTGTGTAGCACAGGGAATTATATTTAATATCTTGCAATAAACTATAATGGAAGAGAAATTGAAAAAAGTATATATATATACTTTTTACATATACTTTTACGTATACTTTTTACATATTTTTGCATAGTTTTTACATATACATATATATATATATATATGTAACTCAATCACTTGGTTGTATAGCAGAAACTAAAACAATATTGTAAACCAACTATAATTCAATTTAAAAAATTCCTTAATAATTAAATAATCTATGCCCTTCCCCCAAAGAATAGGGGTCAAAGAGTGATTTGGGTGCCACAGGTGTGTGCATTTTTCAAGGCTCACTGCTTCGCAGTACTATTTACAATAGCCAGGACATGGAAGCAACCTAGATGTCCCTCCAAAGATGAATGGATAAAGAAGTTGTGGCACATGTACACAATGGACTATTGCTCAGTCATAAAAGGAACACATTTGACTCAGTTCTAATGAAGTGGATGAACCTAGAGCCTGTTAATGAAGTGAAGAGCCTATACAGTGAAGTAAGTCAGAAAGAGAAAGACAAATATTGCATATTAACACACACACACACATATATGTACATGGAATCTAGAAAGACGGTAGCAACAGAGATGCAAACATGAAGAACAGACTCGTGGACACAATGGGGGAAGGAGAGGGTGAGACAGATTGAGAGAGTAGCATGGAAACATATGTATCACCATATATAAATATAGAATGCCCGTGGAAACTTGTTGTTTGACTCAGGGAGCTCAAATCTGGTGCTCTGCAACAACCCAGAGGTGTGGGATGGAGCGGGAGGTAGGAGGGAGGTTCAGGAGGGAGGGAACATATGTATACCTATGGCTGATTCATGTTGGCAGAAACCAACAAAATATTGTAAAGCAATTACCCTCCAATTTAAAAATAAATTTAAAAAAGACTCATTGCTTGTACACTTGAGATTTGTATATGTCCTTGAATTAGAATTTGCATAAAAAAAAAACTGGAAAACAGATACTGAATTCTAGATAGTAGAACCCACGTTTAAAGAGGAAGATGTGTACTGATATATGCAATGTGAAATGAATCAGAAATAAGATGAACTAATGGATGAACAAAGGGATAGACAGACGTGTTATGTGGAAACTTGGTGGTGGCTATGAGAGTGTCCGTTGTACAATTCTTTCAAATTTGCTATGTGGGTAAATTTTCATAATAAAATGCTAAAAAAATAAAGAGGCTGGAGATTTCATTTCTCCAACTAGTAAGAGAAACTAACTTCCAGCTTAAAATATTTATCTAAAAATTATAATCAAATGACCTTTCAAATTTGACGGTGAAACAAATATATTTTTAAACAAAGGCTGAATTTACCACTAAAAGAACTCTGTCGTTGAAAAGACATCTGAGAATTCCTTCAGGGAGAAGGACTTAAGAAAGGAATAAAATGCAAGAAGTAATGAAAAGCAAAAGAATATTTTAAACACAATTGTTCTTCTAACACCTATTAACATACCCATAAACAGTTTCTGAGAGTGCCTGTTTCTCCAGACCCTTTCCAGCATTCGATCTTGTCAAATCTGACATCTGAGTTCTTGTTTTAACGTTGTATTTAAACAATAAGAGAGATTGAACATTTAAAGCTATTGCTTTCAGGCAATTTTTATAAGCTGTCTTTCCTTTTTTTCCTGCCAATTAATGGGGCTCAAGTTTGTAACTAATTTATGAGCTACTTAGCAAATTGTTTTGCTCATTGACCTTCATGGGTATTGTACATATGTTTTCCTTGTTTGCCACTTATTTTTAAAATTCTATTTATGGTATTTTTTCAATGCTAATTATTTTCATATATTTAAATTACTCCAAATTCCATTATGGTTTTCATGTGGTTCTTAGAAACCTCTAACCGCTCTAAGAGAATAAGTAAATTCTACTGTGTTTAGTTCTAAATGCTTCACATTTCACCTCTTAGGTCTGAAATTTTTATCAGCTTAGATATTATTTTGTATCAGTAGAAGTCTAAGTTAATGTTCTTCCTCAGTGTGATTGCATTCATTTAAATTGCATAATGAAAAATCCATGGATTAATTAGAATTCATTTTACAAAATTTTCTCTGGTCTCAAAGTGGCTGTAAAGTACAGGACTTTCGTAATGTATGCCAGCATTTCTATTTTTAAGCTGCCTATATTAAAATAAAAAGTCTTTAATGTCAGGACGTTAAAGATTCAGGATTGCACATGCAGTTGGAAGATTAATGAGTTCGTATATGAAAACATCTTTGACATTCTGATAATGACAATGTGTATAAAGCAATGCTAGAACAAATTTAATGTTCTAAAATTGATTTTGCATTGCTGAAGACCTTTTTTTAAAAAAAAATACATAAAGGTATTACTTTTACAGAAGCCAAAAAATGAGAAGAGTAAGCACACACTATTGAAATCACTCCGTATTTACTTACTTAATATATCATTGACTGTTAATTTCAGTGCATGGGGTTATGCATTCATAAAAATTCCTTGAGGAACTGGATTCATCAAAGGTTAATGAGGAGTTAATTTTCATGGTAGAAAGTGTGACAACAAATGTTTTCCTTGTCACTGCTTCATTTGTATTTTCAGTTGTCTAGATGATTTGGGGAATTATTTCTAAACATATATATATCTCTTTCCTTTTTCTTCCATCTTCTAAGTTTCATAAAGTCATAAGAATAAGGTTGTACTTTTATTCTTATATATTTTTTGATTCTTAATTAAAATTATTATTAAGTATTGCCACTAGTTGTCACTTTTGTGCTTCAGTAAAAGTAACAAAAGGGGCTTATAAGTTTAGATGTCAATCTGAGATACCTTTGACCTCTGTTTTCAAAAGCTGATGAGTTAATACTCATCTGAGTAATAAAGGAGGACATTCTATAGAACTCTGGAGTTTTCTCTCTGTGATGCTGTTCCTCTGTCCTTCAAAGACTTGTTGCCTGGGTCTCCCCAGATTCCTGACTCCATCTCCTCAACTCAGGGAGCATGTTGAATTCTTCCTGGGTATGTCTTTCTATGGTGTGACCTGGAAATTTCTCCAGCCAATAGTTTGCTGCAATCAAAGGGCTTCTTCATTTGTTTCCCATATCTTGGGAATTACTGTCCTACATTTTCTGATGTCCAAAATACTGTATGTGTTATACATATTTGTTCTGAGTATGCAGGAGAGTAAATCTGGAACTGGATGTCTATCTAATGGTTAAAATACAAGAAAGCACTTTTTGTAGCATTTGACAAGCCTATCATCAAATTTATTTGGAAATTCAAGGAAAGGAAAGTAACCAAAACAATTCCAAAACTGGAGGACTTAAGAGTATCTGATTTGAGAACATATTCTAAAGCCAAAATAATCAAAACAATGTGGTATTAGTATAAGAATGGACACAGAAAACAATGAAACAAAAAGTAAGAGTTCAGAAATAAATCCTTATATTTATGGTTTTCTGATTTTTAACAAAGGTGGCAAGATAGTCAAATAGGAAGAGAATACTTATTTTAACAAAAAATTCTGGGACATGTGAACATCCACAAGCAAAATAAACTCACACCACAAACAAAAGTTAGCTTAAAATGAATTGTAGATTGAAAAGAAATATAAAAGACAACACCAAAACATAGGGAGAAAAAGAAAAGAATGTCTAAAAGACCTTGGCTTGAGTAAGGAGTAATTGTATAACACAAAAGCACAACATTTAAAATAACAAACCAGTAAATTGACTTTATCAAAGTTAAAATTATTTGTGCTTCAAAAGACACACTTAAGAAACTGAAAAGCCAAGCCACAGACTAGGAGAAAATATCTGTAAACCTTATATCAGATAAATGACTTATATCCACAATGCCATCTGTAGCCATCAGTGTTGATGAAGCCATGCATGTGTGCATGCTCAGTCATGTCTGACTTTTTGTGACCCCATGGACAGTAGCCCACCAGGTGCTTCTATTTTCCAGGCAAGAATACTGGAGTGGGTTGCCATTTCCTCCTCTAAGGGATCTTTCCAACTCAGGGATCGAGCCCATTTCTCTTGGGTCTCCTGCATTGGCAGGCAGATTCATTATGACTGGCACCATCTGGGAATCCCTCAGTGTTGCTGAGTGGACCAGAAATCTTCTGAGGGTTACCATATATTAGAGTACATTTGTTTCCAGTATCAACCAAAGCCATCAACTTTTTGTTTATTTCTAGGGGACCAGTGAATAGTGAGCTCAACATGGGGCCTCTAATTTCCCCCTGTGGTCCTAACCTGCAGGTGATCTTGGCCTGTATCCTATACCTGGGACATGAGAGACACCTACTCTGAACAGGAATATATGCCTAAAACCTCTGCTGCAGCAGGCAGGGCACAGGAGGTGGTAGGAATGAGTCTGAATCATTTTTCAGGTTTGACGGTTTTCCACTGGCCAACCAACATAGCACTGGGTTGTTGAACTATCTTTTCAGGGGTCCTGGTAGTGATCAGGTCAAACCACATTTGCTTCTGGGTTACTTTTACTGGACTCTTTACAGTTGATTGGGAAAGTTTTGGGCTTCCCAAACTCCTGTCTCATGTCTTTCCCACACTCCATTCTTGCTTCTGAGATTAGTCAGTTTCTCCAAGATCAGCTAGATAACCCAATGTCAAAAATGTCTTGTCTGGGGGCTGAATTCAGCATAAATATCAGCATTCAGTTCCAGGTGCTGAGAGTGATCTGGAGTATCTTGGCTTTCATTCATGCAATGAATGTGGCCTGATCAAGGCCTTCAAAGACAGGGACATAGACGGCCTGTCTCAATCCCAACTCCATTAGAATTCATTGCACCTTTTTATAGATTTTCAGAGTCCCACAGGCCCAAGGAGAGCCTCCACACTGAGGAAAGCCTCTTTACAAGAAGGCTTATAAATCCAATCTATAAAGAGTGAGTACTTCGAACCACCTGTTCCTCCCAGCGCCATATGGGCACTGCTTGAGGGCAGAGTGTGTGATGATGTTGCTCAATTGTTGCTCAAATGTTACTCTGCCTCTTGCCATCATCCCCCTTATCTCATAGTTGCACTCCTCATGCCTGAATATCTTCTCCAGCCTCTTGTTGGAACCTGGTAGTTACATCAATAAGCTCAGTGGGAGTGTATTCTTTCATCATAGACATCTCCTTAACTGGGGGCTGCCCTCCTAGCTGAGGTTGTTGCTTTAGGTTTTTGCTTTCCTTTGTATGAGAGAGCAGACAGCGAGGGTGCTTCATCTGCATATGGTCAATCAGTCATTCACCACAACATCCTCCTCTTCGCTGTCCTCACTTTTTCAGGACTCCACCTCCAAGTGTTCCAATCGAGCCTTGTCACTAACCTTGAAAAACAGCATGTGAAAGGCTCCAACTCATTATCCTGCTCTCCAACCTTCTCTGCCCACCCCAAAGTGGGCAGAGTAGTGGACACATGCACATCTTTTTCTAACCTCAGCCCTTCTTCCAACTTTCTAACAGAAACCAGCCTCTCATTGGGCATCAATGGCCAGAGAACTGCCCTCAGCAGAGCCCAGCATGCCGTGCAGCCATATGCTTCCCTCCTGTGCCACAGGGCTCTCTGTGCAGTTTCTCAAACATGTGTGTTCCACCGGTGTTTTCAGAGTGTCCCTGAACTCAGGCAGTCCATAAGCATCTAACACACTCCTTCCCACATAAAGACTGGTGGCTAGCTCTGGGTTTTCTCCACAGATATCTCTTTCCCAAGACCCATTTTTTCACTCTCCTGGCTGCTTTATCAACTGCTGTTTGTTTGCAGTCTTAGGGGTTTCTCCAGGTGAAATTCAAAATGAGCCCCTCTCTATGGAGGGCAAGGAGAGTGAAGAAAGATGCTTGCCACTTTAGATTGGAAGATGGCAGGTTTAAAAAGCAAGGGAACTGGCTTATGAGGCTGGCCACTAGAGGGGTAGAGCTCCACATCCCACTAGTAACATCAGTTTATCCTTCCTTTTTAAAATAATATTTTTCTTTATAATATGTCTAAAGTTTGAGGTAAATTTGGGAATGTCAGCTTCAGAATAGATAAATAATTTCAGGGCTTTAGTATTCAGAGTTCAAGTAAATATAACTAGACATAGTCTTATCACATTGTGGTATTAAAGGGGATAATAATAATCAGACAAATTTTGATTAATAAGCTATTTAAGCAATTCTAAAAAATAAGTAGTGTCACACACATCTATATATTCAGTAGATATAAACTTCTCATTGGGTTCTCTATTAAAGACTCTTTGAGCATCAAAGAACATAATATATATAAGAATAGTAATTGAAGTAGTAAGTAAACTGAGTGGTCAGTAAGTGATTGTGGCTTACATATTTTTAAGAAATGTCATCGTTCATCTGAATTGAGGCTATGGTGTACAGCAGTCTATACTCTGTAAGTTATAGGTTCTTAAAGAAAATTATAATACTTGGTTTAAAAAAATGGGACAAAAGTATGAGTGAACAGTGCAGTAATGAATAACTACAAATGACCAATAAACACAATAAAAGTATTTGGCTGAAAGAGTACTCTGGGTGTCTAGCTAGTCACTACCAGGAGGTATACCAGGAGATAATCCCCGAAAGAGAAAAGATAATTAGGGTTTGGAAGTTAAAACGTGGTATCATAATCTACAATTATAAATGAGGTAAAATCAAACAACAGAACGTTATAAGAAAACTAAGCCAGTCACAGAATGAAATGCCAATAATACACATTCTAAAAGTTTGTTATTGACTAAAATTGAGACTTCTTATTTGTTCTAATGTTGAAAAAATCAAGAATGTAGGCCAAATATTAGCAAATGCCTTTTTACATTTATTGGTGTAATTTTAATATATATCTTATTTAACCTATTGTTTTGACAAATGATATTAATACATAATCTAATACTGGACCATCCTTACACATCTAGAATTAATTCCGCTTGTTCATAATATATTTCTTAGTTTCCTTTAGGATATAATTGCTGTGTTTATTAAGACATTGTAGGGCTATAATGATTCTTTTTGTTAATAGTTTTGTTTTTTATTTTATAAGGTTTCTTATACAAATGTTTGCTATTTATTTTTGTGCCTACTTAATATGGGAATAGCTAAGAAAACCTATTATTTTTCTAAATTCTAATGTTTTTCTGTCAGTGTGTTTCTTGCATGTGCAAGTTTTAAAAATCTAGTTTGATATAATAGTATTCAGTGCATACAGATTCATGACAGTTATAACTTCATTGTGCAGTTTCACTGCACCTAGCATACTGTCACTTCTTATGAAAATTAAAATTTCACAAAACCCTTAAGCCTTTCTCTCACATGCTGCAACATATGCACATACTTCTTAATTTATTCCTGCACATCTCGTGGAACCAAATAAAGGTGTCACAAGCTTTCCTGCTATATTCTCCTTGAACTGGACCCTTTGAGGTGAAAACAGGTTTTTTATTCTTCTGCTTGATCAATTACCTAATCCTCCTCCTCTGTCAAGGATAAAAAGGTAAGCACTTCATATAATGCAGTATAAAATTAAAAGCATTTAAAGTGCTTAATATCTACATTTTGTTTGTAATTATACATTGTAGAAATAAGACAATTAATTGTGAGTGATAAAGGATATGACAAATTATATAGATCTTTACATGAGTACTTTTTAGAAACAAAAATATAAATAAAAACAACTTTGATTTCAATCTGAAAACTCTCCCTTGGGAAGATATTATTGTTGAAAGATATGTTTATGCATTTAAGTTTCAACAAAGCACTTCAATTTACATTAAAAAATATAGCTTTATTTTAAGCTATGGTATTATATTATGCATTTGTTAGCTGGGCTAGTCAAGCATACACTGTTTACCAAGTATTTGGAAGCACTCTTTACTCGAGTGCATATAGCATGTCAATGTTAGAGATTGTTTGTTGCCCTAATATACAGAAATCTCCATTTATCTGTTTGAAATTCTTGATTAAACTTATGAGTTGCATGGTCAACTTCTTTAATAGCCAACAGTAGAAGGAGTCACCATCATTTAAAACAAAATAGCACTAAAGGGGACCTTAGATATATACAACCTCTACATAAATTCTGGCTGCTTGTCTCAGAAAATAAGAGGACACCAGCAAGATGGTGGACTAAGAAGGCCATGTGTATGAATTGGAGGCTGCCAAGACTTTTGTGCAAAAAAATGGAAATAACCTATGTGTCTGTCAGTGGATGAATGGATAAAGAAAATGTGACATATATATACATATGTATTATATATATTACATTTATAGATGCTGTGTTGTTCAAAAAAGTGATAATTATTTACTGTATAGGCTATTACAGTTTGATACAATGTCAGAGTTCATCTAGACCAATTTCACTTCATATGGATAGGTGTTTTCCTAACTGTTAATCTTTGGAGGCTCAGGGATCCTTTAAGAATAACACAATTTGTGGATCTTCCCCAAGGAAACTGCATATAATCTGACAGACATTATGGGAGGTGGAGGGGTGGTACAGTCCTTCTGAAAGCATATATTGGGCATCAGGATTTCCAAAAAATCCATGAAAGCAAAATAAGACTCTCCTACTGTAATATCTTTGATAACTGATCATTAATACTTGAATTAATTTGCCTCCACTACCAGGGATCCCAGTAGTTGATGCATGTTAACTGTAGAAACCATCTTTCTCTTGTTAACCTAAAGTCTGCTCCTTTGGACCTTTCCTTTACTGGCACTCCTTTAGCTCTCTGTGTCTATACTGGATAAATTTAATATCAATTCCACATATTCCTCTTCAGTCAATCAAAGGCAATAATTGTGTTCTTCATGAATGACATTAGCAGAATTAGCCAAGTAGTGATAGAACTTCCTCCAGAGAGACAGCTACTAAAATCTGGTCCTAAAAATCCACTGGACAAGAACAAAAATGTCACAACTCCATCTATAACAATTCATTCCCAAGGCTATGGTGAGTTCTGCTGTTTAACAGCTTAAACAATAAAATAGTTATTGATGGAAGCACTTGAGATATGATGGGAGAAATGTCAGGGTTAAAGCTTCTTATGATTTCAATAATACTTATAATTAGAAGGAGCGACAGCCAAGGATAGGTTTCCTCCAGGTAACATGGAAACATTCTAAATCTTACTGGAAAGAGCCAGCTAAACATCAAATAGACATTGACTGCTAAATCAACTAACTCCCTAAGAGATCCTTAAAGGTCCAAACACTCACACATTTCTGTTGTGTTTGCTGACAATGTCCCTGTAGAGTCCCAATAACTTTTCTAAAAAAACAATGAGTGTTTCTGTCCTCATTGTTGTTGTTCAGTTGCCTAGTCGTGTCTGACTCTTTGCGACCCCATGGACTGCAGCACTCCAGGCGTTCCTGTCCACCATCTCCCAGAGCTTGTTCAAACTCATGTCCATACAGACACAGATTTTGTTTCTTAGTTTGCTTTCTAGTTTGGAAAACCTGGGAATCATAATTAACTACTCAGATTATATTAAATGACTGCAAAGTAGCACTGGGTCTTGTACATTTACCACAAGTAATACAATACCAATTCCTTTTACTTTCTTTTTTTGTATCAGCAATTACTGTATAATAAACAGGCTTTTTAAGCAATAGTCACTTAGTTATACAGCTGATGGCTCTGTGGGCTGTCTGGGAGTTCACTGGTCTAAATTGCCTTGGCAGCTCCACCGAGTTTCTCTCATTCTCCTTCTTAAACCAAGGAACGAGTCCAGGTATGTCTTTTTTATGGTAATATCAGAAGCGCTGCCTATTTCAAGCCTCTGTTTATATCCCACTAAAGCAAGTCACATGACAGAATCCAGATGCAGGAGTCTCACAATCTTCCTTCCTATGAGGACATTGAAAGATTACATGGCAAAGGATGCAGAGATAGAAAAATGTGAAGCATTGGTGGGGGACGTGAATGCAATTTATCACACCTTCCATTGGCCATGTGAACTTGAAGTTATTTCAGTAGCATATAATTTGAACCTTGTGTTATAAAAGCATATCCTATTGAATGACTGAGCACATACACATGCACACAACAATCAATAATATAATAGTAAACAAATTAATGACATAAGTGAAATGAAAGACTGTAGTATTGACTCAGAAAAAGAGCTAACCCCTGAAAAAATATATAAAAGCAGAAATTTTCAAAGGGTGGTCTGGGAATCCTTGCAATCCCCTAGACCCTTTCAGAGGGCCCATTACATAAAAGCTATTTTCATAATATTAACATATTATTTGCACTTTGTACTTTCATTGTCTCACAAATATACATTGGCCCTTTTCAAAGGAAACTTAACATGATTTTGCAACAGACTGAATGTAAAAAATATATTTCTCTTCCATTAGGTTAGATGTTAAACAGGTTTGCAAAAATGCAAAACAATGTCACACTTCTCACTGTGGTTTTTTTTGGAAAGTATAGTCAATTTGTATAGAAATGTGTTATCTATGTTAAATTTTAATGGGTTTATAGTATTTCAAACAAATTATTAAATAAATACTTTTAAATTCCTGTTTTAATTTCTAATGTGGTAAACATCAACAGGTATAATCTGCTAAATAAAATCTATTTGGGATCCTCTATAATTTTTAAGAGTGTAAATGATTCCTAAGGCCAAAAATTTTAAAACATATAAAGAACTAGAAAAACAAAGTTTAAACACATGTATGTGCAACAGAATACAATAGAAATAGTTTCTACAAAATGGAAGCAGAAAGTCATAAAGAGAAAACATAATGAAATTTTAAAGTGGCAGTTCGCAATAAAAAGTTACAGGGAATAAAGAATTAGTCCAACAATGGTAAAACATAGTCACAGAATTAAAATCCCATCAGTAGCATTCAGAATAAGAATCAACTCTTTGAAATAATAAATCAATGACATTGAAGAAAATACCTGGAGGTTCCCCCAAGAATTCAATGTAAAAGGATGAAATGAATAAAATGTATGAGAAAGAGAATGATAGTTATGAGGATTAAATATCATACAGAAGCCTCCCTGAAGAAAAATCAGAGAAACTGGAACAAAGTCACAACAGCACACATAATAGAATAAAACTTTCCTGAAAAGTAAATAAATCAATGTGTCTTTTTAAGATCTCAGTATGAAGTTTGGAAAGTTCTATATCAGCTGAAAATCAAAGAAAAGAGAGTCACAATTCTTCAGGGTCTATTGTTTTTCACAGTCTTCAATATATTCATTTCCACTGGATGAAGGAGGACTGTTTGTTACTTCTAATTTTATTCATATTTGAATCAACTTCCTGCTCATGATGAACAGTTTGGTCTCTGATCACTTGGTCTCTCAAGATCATGTGTTCAATCTCTACCGAGACTTGATTGACTACTATGAGCTAATCAAGAAAAAGAGGATATTGTTGAAGAAGCTGAATTTTGTTCTAAGATTTTGGCTGAGTTGACTGGGCCCCCTACTGTTGTTATTGAAGGAGCATCCTGAGCGGACTCAGGCACTTTGTTTATGTCATTAGAGAGACTGGGTCTTAAGGGTTAAGAGAAAGAATTCCTTGCTCTGTGGGCTGTACTACCTAGAAAGATTTCTTTTGCTTAGACTCTAAACGGATAGCTTCTGGAGTGGCTTCCAATAATCTCTGACTCCTAATAGTCAATTATTCCCTTATATAATTCCTTCCCCTTGATTACAGTCTGGACCTAGATATTCAGTTTTAGGAGAAAAAAAGAAAACAAAATTGATGGGCTGCACTTCCAAAGTTAGGGTACAAAAAGACTTCCCTTTCTCATTTTATTTACCTCTTGAATCCTCATTCTGAAGGAAGCAAGCTTCTCTGATGTGAGCAGCTCTATATAGAGAGGTATGTACAGCCAGGAAATGATATTTCCAGTCAATAGCCAGTGATCTTGGAATCAGTTCTTCTGAAACTTGCCATAGGCTCATGAGTCGTCTTTTAAGCTAATCCTCCCCAAGCTGAACTCTGCAACTTCAGCCAATGTCCTGAGATGTCCTGAGATTGCTCTCTCATGAGATACCCCAAGGCAGAAGACCAAGGTAAGGTGCTCCCAAATTCCTGACCCACAGAAACAATAAGATAAATGTTTTATTTTAAGCTGACAAATTTGGAGCCACACTAGATAACTAGTATGTTCAATTCAGTTCAGTCGCTCAGTCGTGCCCGACTCTCTGCGACCCCATGAATCGCAGCACGCCAGGCCTCCCTGTCCATCACAAACTCTCGGAGTTTACTCAAACTCATGCCCATCGAGTCGGTGATGCCATCCAGCCATCTCATCCTCTGTCATCCCCTTCTCCTCCTGCCCCCAATCTTTCCCAGCATCAGAGTCTTTTCAAATGAGTCAGCTCTTCATGTCAGGTGGCCAAAGTTTTGAAGTTTCAGCTTCAGCATCAGTCCTTCCAATGAACACCCAGGACTGATCTCCTTTAGGATGGACTGGTTGGATCTCCTTGCAGTCCAAGGGACTCTCAAGAGTCGTCTCCAACACCACAGTTCAAAAGCATCAGTTCTTTGGCACTCAGCTTTCTTCACAGTCCAACTCTCACATCCATACATGACCACTGGAAAAATCATGGCCTTGATCAGACGGACCTTTGTTGGCAAAGCAATGTCTCTGCTTTTTAATATGCTGTCTAGGTTGGTCATAACGTTCCTTCCAAGGAATAACTGTCTTTTAATTTCATGGCTGCAGTCACCATCTGCAGTGATTTTGGAGCCCCCCAAAAATAAAGTCTGACACTGTTTCCGCTGTCTCCCCATCTATTTCCTATTTAGTAGTAAATAACTGATTTGTTACACAGTGGTAGATCATACACCAAGTCAAAAACGAAAGTCTTTGAGATCATTTGACCAAGTGCTCACACACTCTGGCATCATATTTGCCACCTTCAAAACAGGCTCACAATTTAGCTATGCCCCACACTCTCCAGCAGGTTTCTTTAATACTATGTGCCTCTGTAGCAGCCATAGCCTCTTTTAAGAATCTATCTCTTGCTTTCAGTGTATGTGTTTGAGGAGATGGTGGTGGAGGAATCCTCCAATATAAGCTGCTTTCTGCATTTGATGTTTGTGGATCCCTTTGAAACTTCTTATAGCCCCTTTAGTAGTTAAATGCCTTTTGCATGCTTGCAACTCTTTGTGGCCCTATGGACTGTAGCCCACTTCTCTGTATCAGATTTTTCGTATCCACATTTCTGACATGGTTTCTAACTGAATGGATCCTGGTTGAAACTTGAGTGTTTAATTTGATAGATAAAAGGAATAATGCTTACAATGTGGTTTTACTACTTCATATTTCTGCCAACAATGTTGATTATTCCAGTTACTCCATGAGCTTGCTAGTTAGTATGTAGTATTGTCAGTTTTGTCTTAGAATAATTTTAGCCATTCAAATATGAAGTACCTTGGTTTTCTTTGGGATAAAGTAGGAGGTCTGGGATTAGCATAACACTACTGTATATAAAATAGATAACCAATAAGGATCTACTGTATAGCACAGAGAACCCTATTCAATATTTTGTAGTAACCTATAGGGGAAAAGAATCTGTAAAGAAATATATTATACATATATGTATATATATGTATATGTATAAAACTAAATCACTGTGCTATATACCTGAAACTAACATGATATTATAAATCAACCATGAAGTGAAAGTGAAAGTCGCTCAGTTGTGTCTGACTCTTCATGACCCTTCATGACTCTTCATGACTGTATAGTCCATGGAATTCTCCAGGCCAGAATACTGGAGTGAGTAGCCTTTCCCTTCTCCAGGGCATCTTCCCAACCCAGGGATCAAACCCAAGTCTCTTGCACTGCAGGCGGATTCTTTACCAGCTGAGCCACAAGGGAAGCCCAAGAATACTGGTGTGGGTAGCCTATCCCTTCTCCAGCAGATCTTCCCAACCCAGGAACTGAACTGGGGTTTCCTGCATTGCAGGTGGATTCTTTACCAACTGAGCCATCAGGGAAGCCCCCCAAAATCAACCACAGTTCAATAAAAAATGAAAAATTAAAAAATAAAGTTAAGTTTACACCAAAATATTTTTACTATTCTATCTTAATTTTTTAGTTTGTAGTATTTAATATATTGTTATGGTGGTTGTTGTAATGATTATAATATGTGTTATCTCAAAATAGTCTACTTTGAATTAATATTATTTGTACTTCTTTACATACAATATAATTCTATTTATCCATCTTTTGCTTTATTTTCACATGCACTGCTTTTTCGTATGTTGAAAAATTGCATATGCATTGTTATTATTTTTGTTTTGAATATTTAATTTATTTTTAAAGTGTTCAAGGAAAGAAAAACTAGAATTTTATATTACCTCAAATATTTATCATGTGACAAGTTCTTTCCTCCTCTCTGTGATCCAGATGTGTATCTGATGTCATTTTTCTTTAGACTGAAGAATTTTCTTTGGCATTTGTTATAGTGTGTCACGGTGCTGATAAATGTTTTACTTTTGTTTATCTGGAAATATTTTACCTTTATTTCTGGAGAATTTTGTTCTGGTTATAGAACTTCAGCTGGATAAGGGTTTTTGTCTCTCTTTCTTCCTTTCTTTCCTTCCTTTCTCCTCCTCCTTCCTTCCCTTCAGCATTTTAAATATATATATACCCATATCTTTGACCTCCTTTGCTTATGATGAGGTGCCAGCCACTAGTCTCATTGTTTGTGGCTATGTGTAGCGTGATTTTACTTTACTCAGACTTCTCTTACGACTTTCATTTTATGTTTTATTTTCACGTGTGATCAGGATATACCTAGATGTGGTTTCCTTTGTATTCCCTGGGATTTTTAGGTTTGTGGTGGATTGATAGTTTTTCAGTAAGTATGTTAACTTTTCAGAAGTTCCTTAAATATAAAGCATTTTATGCTTTATCTTTCATAATCTCCTTAGGATCAGATTTCATACTTTAACCTGATTTCTCTTGTCCAATATGTCATTGTGACTATTAATTTTCTAAGTCTTTTATTACAGTGTACTTAAATTTGATTTAATTTGGATAATTTCTTATAGTCAATAGAAACCTGACTTCAAGTTTACTGAGACTACTTTATGAGCATCCAAACTTCTGTTGAGCTCATTCAATTAATTTTTAATTTCAAATTATAATGATCAGTTCTATCTTTTCCTTTTTGTTTATTTTTAAAGTTGCCATATTTTTGTTAGTCTCTATCTCTTTACCTATTATAATCTACCATACCCTGTACATCTTAAGAAATAATTATGAAATTAATTTTAAATAGCCTCTCTGCCAATTTCTAACATCTGGGTCATAGATATATGGGTTCTTGAATTCCATGGCATTGTAAGTGATACATTTTAGAGACTGGATTCTACTTTTTGTTATTTTACCTCTGAAGAATATTAAGTTTTAATTTGGCAGGCAGTTAAGTTACTAGCATATTAACTTAATTCTTTGGGAGGCTTCATTTTAGGCTTTAAAATAGTAGGTTCTTCCTCCTAAGACTTGGCCCATCAGAGTTTTCAATGGAAAGTCAAAGTTGTTTAAAAAGTCTCTCTTATTGCCAGTGCTTTCTCTTTCCTCAGCACTGAGAAGCTGCTGAAATCTCTGCTTAGTTCTATAATTTATCCAGCTTTTGCTTTGCATTGGTTTGAGGGGAGTGTTGCCTTCAGTTCAGTTCAGTTCAGTCGCTCAGTCATGTCCAACTTTTTGCGACCCCATGGACTGCAGCACGCCAGGCCTCCCTGTCCATCACCAACTCCTGGAGTTTACCCAAACTCATGTCCATTGATTCAGTGATGCCATCCAACCATTTCATCCTCTGTCATCCCTTTCTCCCCCCACCTTCAATCTTTCCCAGCAGCAGGGTCTTTTCCAATGAGTCAGCTCTTCACATCAGGTGGCCAAAATTTTGGAGTTTAAGCTTCAACATCAGTCCTTCCAATGAACACTCAGGACTTATTTCCTTTAGGATGGACTGGTTGGATCTCCTGGCAGTCCAAGGGACTCTCGAGTCTTCTCCAACACCACAGTTCAAAAGCATCTCTTCTTCTGCACTCAGCTTTCTTTATAGTCCAACTCTCACATCCATACATGACTACTGGAAAAACCATAGCCTTGACTAGATGGACCTTTGTTGGCAAAGTAATATCTCTGCTTTTTAATTTGCTGTCTAGGTTGGTCATAACTTTCCTTCCAAGAAGTAAGCATCTTTTAATTTCATGGCTATAGTCACTATCTGCAGTGATTTTGGGACCCAAAAAGATAAAGTCTGCAACTATTTCCACTGTTTCCCCATCTATTTGACACATCCACTTGTGATTTAATTGTCCAGCTAGAATATGAGGGAAATTTGTGTGCATACTTCATGGTTCCTTCTTTAAAGTCATCCTTCTCCATGA